>NW_024875528.1:0-1814 GCF_018340385.1 Cyprinus carpio
TAATGATGTTTCTTTGAAGTGCCTTCAAGTGGGTGAAGTCACCTGAATTCTAAGTATGCTGTAACTACTTGCATTTTTGTGATGTTGTTAGGGCAAATATTATGGGTGTGAATCTACTTTGTAGCGAGAGCATAGTCACCAACATGGAAGTAGCTATTCTGAAAAGTGCTTTAAATTGATAAATCTCCACCAAAGGCATTTAAAGTCCAACCATGGCATAATAGTGTTTCATTAGGTGCCCTCTAGGGTGTCAAGTGGCTTGAATTCTAATTCTGTTGTAACTTCTGGCTTTTTGTGATGTTGTTAGGGAGGAAATATTATGGATGTGAATCCACTTTTTGTGGCCTTAATGAATGGCACCAATCTTTATGCAGTAAGCTATTTTAAATGGACAAATTCAATCAAAGGCATTTAAAGGTCCGCCATGGCATAATGATGTTTCTTTGGGTGCCCCTAGCTAGTGTGTCGTAAGTCACCTTGAATTCTAAGTATGCTGTAACTACTGGCATTTTTGATGTTGTTAGGAGGAAATTTTGTGGATGTGAGTCCACTTTGTCATGTGAGCAATGGAAACCAACATGCAGTAGCTATTTTAATTGGACAAATTCCACCAAATGCATTTAACGATCCACCATGGCATAATAATGTTTCACTGAGTGCCTATAAGTTAATCAAGTGGCAATTCCTAATTCTGTTGTAACTACTGGCATTTTTTTTGATGTTGTTAGGAGGAAATTTTATGGATGTGAATCCACTTTGTCAGCGAGAGCAATGAAACCAACATGCAGTAGCTATTTTAATTGGACAAAATTCCCACCAAATGCATTTAACGATCCACCATGGCATAATAGTGTTTCGTTGAGTTCCCTCTAGTGTGTCAAGAGTCGCATGAATTCCTAATTCTGTGTTGTAACTACTGGCTTTTGTGATGTTGTTAGGGAGGAAATTTTATGGATGTGAATCCACACTTTATGCTTGAGAAACAGGACACCAACAATGCAGTAAGCTATTTTAAATGGACAAAATTCAATCCAAAAGGCATTTAAGATCCATCATGGCATAATAGGAGTTTCATTGAGTGCCTATAGGGGTGTCAAGTGGCTTGAATTCTAATTCTGTTGTAACTACTGGCATTTTGTGATGTTGTTAGAGGAGGAAATTTTATGGATCAATGAATCCCAACTTTGTAGCTGGCCATAGAGACACCAATATGCAGTAGCTTTTTTTAAATGGACAAAATTCAATCAAAAAAGAAGGCATTTAAAGGTCCCTCCATGGCATAATGATGTTTCACTGAGTGCCCTCTAGTGTTTCCAAGTCGCATGAATTCTAAGTATGTTGTCGCTACTGGCGCATTTCAGGATGATGTTAGAGGAAATCTTTAAGTGGGTGTGAATCCACTTTGTAAGCGAAAGAGAGATGCCTCACTATGCAGTAGCTATTTTAAATGGACACCCAATCAAAGGCATTTCTAAAGGTCTCCATGTGGTATAATGATGTTTTACTGGAGTGCCCCTCTCTAGGTGTTAAGTGGCTTGAATTCTAATTTGCTGTAACTACTGGCATTTTGTGATGATAAAAGCTATTTATGAAATATTATGGGTGTGAATCCACTTTGTAGCGAGAGCATAGTCACCAACATGAAGTAGCTATTCTGAAAAGTGCTTAAATTGATAAATTCCACCAAAGGCATTGAAAAGTCCACCATGGCATAATAGTGTTTCATTGAGCGCCCTCTAGGTGCGTCCAAGTGGCTTGAATTCTAATTCTGTTGTACTGGCATTTTGTGATGTTGTTAGAGGAAATATTATGGA
>NW_024875529.1:0-2163 GCF_018340385.1 Cyprinus carpio
TATAGCCCCTATAGAGCCGAGCAATAGGTGGGCTACTCAGCCAATTTTACCTAAATATAGCTGCAAGCAGCAATTCGACAAGCCCAGGCAAATTGATGAGCTAAGCATGGCGTGGAGCATCACACCAAATGCAACAATGAGCAATTTCAACAATTTTAGGATGATTGTAATTTAAATGGTGGAAAAATCATAAATAAAAGCTCTAGTATTATGTTTAAATGGCTTATTACTTTTGACCAACAGGTGGCGCTGTGATCAATCATTTTGGTGTGTTCTGTGTGAGGTGAGAATGGCACACACAAAGTTTGTGTCAGTATGCCAAAGCATTGCAGAGATACAGGCTGAAGTGTCATTTTGGCATCATGCCTGAAATTCGTTGCTGTGGTATGCGATAACGGTTTTGTCTATCGATACAAATCCATACAATTTGTCAGCACAGTCTGAAGATCATCTGATTCAATTTTGGTGAAAATCGGACCAACGGTTGATGAGGAGTTCGATAAAGTAGGTTTTCAACATAAATCAAATGGCGTACAGAAGTTCAGCGTACTCTGCATATTGTGGTATGGCTATGTTTCGCATAAGCCAAGGAATTGTGTGAACCAGTTTTCATTGCAATACTAATGCAATAAAAACAGTTATTATCCTTTGTAATAAATGTATTATTAATGGGTCATGAATGTTTTATTATTACTCTTTACCCAATAGGTGGCACTGTTACCAATTGATGTGGCAGGGTCATGGGGTTTGGAGGTACCATGCACAGTACACAGTTTCGTACAAATATGTCAAAGCTTTGCCGAGATACAGCCTCAGATGTATTTTGGCATCTTACGATCAAATTCGTTGATGCGCTAAACGAAAACCGTTTCGTAAATCAACACGAAATCCATAACTTTTTGTCAGCTTGGACTGAAGATGATCCGAACCAAATTTGGTGAAAATCGGACTACGGTCTAGGAGGATTGAAAAAGTAGGTTTTCAACTTTAATCAAAAATGGCGGATACAGGAAGTATGGCCACTCTGCATAATTGGTATCGATGTTCTTGGCATGACCCAAAGAATATACAGACCACTTCATTTCAATAGTCTAATATTTTCAAAAAGTTATTAGCATATATTAGATATTTCATTATAACTTTTGATTCACACAGTATGCCAAGTACCAAACTTTGAGTAGCTTCCAGGGCATGGAGCCAAACATTTTTGTAATTATTTTCGTGAATGCATAATGATAATGCATTCAAAATACAGCATTTTGAAACATAATTCAAAATGGCCGACACCTAAAATGGCTGACACATGAAAATTGGATATCATTCGACTTCGGCATGACCCACCGAATCTAAGAGACCAGTTTGTGATTTTTGGCCAAAAGCATTCAGAGTTATGAGCGAAAATATGCATTTTTCATATCTCCTGACCACTAGGTGGCGCTGCGTCGAGCTTACTGCAGGTAGTCTCAGGTCATGCTTGTTATAACACACAAGTTTACGGTCTAAAATCTGCACGTAAACCGTTCGCGGAGTTATGGCCCCACAAGCATTTTTGCGTGCTTTTGGTAGAATTTGTTACGTGGTGACCGAGAGCGGTTCGACAAATCAGCAGGGTCCATAACTTTTGCGGCATCATCTGAAGATGATCTGAGCCAATTTTAATTAATCGGACTAGCAGATCTGGGACAAGTTCGAAAAAGTAAGGTTTTCTGAAAATTGAAAATAGCTGAACGCGATTTTTAATTTCGGGGTCCATTCGGTAGTGGTCAGAAATTTTCATTTTGTGGCTTACGGTTCAAAGTTATTAGCATATATTGAGTACAGACCAAGTGGTTGAGTTGAACTTCCAAGGAATTTGCTATAGATTATACTGGGACTGTCTCTATCAGTGTGCCAAATATACAACTTTCCCGCAATCGGTTCTATGGGCTGCATAGACTTGCGGCGGAAGAAGAAGAAGAAGAAGAAGAAAAAAGAAGAAGAAGAAGAACGCCAACGGATTTTTAATAGGGTGCCCCTTTCCCGCAAAACCTTTCCCCCGGTTTTAGCCCCTTTTAAAAAATATAGCTGCAAAGCCCGCAATTTACGAGGAAACCCAAACACTCCAGCGGCAAATTGAGGATCTAAACATGGCATAGGGATCAGACCAAATGCAACAATGAGCTA
>NW_024875530.1:0-2285 GCF_018340385.1 Cyprinus carpio
GACTAACTGGAGAGTTTGTTTGTTACATGCAGAACAACCACCCACAAGCATTACATTAATCTAACCTTGAGGTCATAAACGAATGGATTAACATTTCTAAAGTTGACATTTGTTGGAGCATAGGTCATGAGGTAGATATATTTTTGAGATGGAAAAATGCATTTTTCCACACCTGCTAGATACATGGCTTTTTTTAAGGAAAGATTGCTATCATACTAGCACAGACCTAGGTTCCTAAATTTTGACGAAGAATTGACAGAGCAGCCATCCAGTCGTAGAGCAGCGTTCTAGGTTATTATATGCAGAGTTTTTAGGTCCTATAATTCACACATCTGTTTTTTTTTTTTCAGAATTTATCAGTAAAGAAAGTACTTGTCCATCCAACTTTTTATAATGACTATGCATTCTGCTAGTTTTCAAATTGGTATGTTTATTTTGGAGCCTCGAAAGAAATATAGAGCTGAGTATCATCCAGCATAACAGTGAAAGCTAACAGACCAGTGTTGTCCACTGATGATAGATATTTCCTAAGGGTAACATGTAAAGCGTGAATGAATGCTGACTAGCCTAGTACACTGAGCCTTGATGTACTCCACATACTGCACTTGTGAAACGATATGATACCTCTTCATTCCTGCTACAAATTGATGGCGGTCATATAAGTATGATTTAAACCATACTAATGCACTTCTATTAATGCCAACAAAGTGTTCTAGTCTATGCAAAATAATAGTGTGGTCAATAGTGTTGAATGCAGCACTAAGTTCCAATAGCACTAACAGAGGAAGATACAACCACGATCACATGATAGAGGAGGTAATTTGTAACTCTAAGGAGAGCAGTCTCAGTACTATGATACGGTCTAAATCCTGACTGGAAATCTTCACAGATGCCATTTTTCTCTAAGAAGGAATATAATTGTGAGGAGACTACCTTTTCTAGTATCTTGGACAGAAAAGGGAGATTTGAGATCGGTCTATAATTAACTAGTTTTTTGGGGTCAAGTTGTGTTTTTTTGATGTGGGCTTAACGTTTTGGGAGTATTTTCTCCTGATAACCCCGAAAGAACTTAAATTACACTTTCAGTTTTGATCGTACAGATAAGTGCAATACATCAATCAGATCTGTAAAGGGTCTACTTTTTTTTTGTATACAGACATAATAACAACAAAACTTTGTGCACTTATAAAATAAAGATAACAAACAAGGAGTGCTGTCTGCAGCCTTTGTCTGCGCTGATCTTCAGATACAAAATCGTCATTAAAATGAACTGTAACTCAGTGAATACTCAACGAAAGAGACATGAGAGAGATATCTATAGAAAGCCTGACATGTCTACTTTTAAACTAAACAAGTGCTGCTGAAAACAAATATTCTGTGATAAAGTAATCCATATAGAAAACAACGCGATGTCCGTTTTTCACGTCTCCCTTCATTATCTTCTAATGCGACCACGCCCCCGCGCGAAGCGGCGCTTTTGAAGATTCAAATGTTTCACTGAAGCGCGGCTTTTGAATCACGCCCACACAACAGAAGACAACGCAGCAAGATTGTTCTTCAAGTTTTTATTATTTTACTGTTTGCTTCGTGATGAGAGGAATAAGACATAATTCACCCCAAAAAAGATGTGATGTGGTTGAGGATTTGAGATTTGGATTTCCTCAGAAAAAAAAGAATGAAGCACTTTATTCAGCAGAGATCATAAACATGAGTAAGTCTCTTTTTATTATTTATTTATATACTTGTACTAGTTTTCACATAGCGATGTAAACATTTTACTAGTTAGACTTTTTCCAAAGACTTTTTCAAACTATAATTCCTGACTCAAATGTATAATCAAGTGAAATATTATGAAGTTTCAATAACAATATACACTACTATACCATTCAAAGCTTGATGTAAATAATATAAATGTAACAATAAATGTAACTGTAACAAATGTAACAATCATTGCTTTGTTCTTTCAATTTATCCCCCCTAAAAAAACCTAAAAAAAAAATTCTCAGCTCTTTTCAGCATTATTTAATAATAATAATAATAATAATAATAATAATAATGATTATGATGATAATAATAACAAATAAATGTTTTTTGTAGAAAATAAGATTTTTAAAAGGATTTCTGAAGGATTGTGTCACTGGAATGTGATGCAAGAAATTCAGTTTGAGATGGCTTTGATTTTTCCTAATAAGCGCTGTTTAGCATGCACTCCGGTAGATATTAAATTTATGTTGTGGGATAATTAAATATATTCTAAATAAACTACAAACTACAAAATAGATTTA
>NW_024875531.1:0-2354 GCF_018340385.1 Cyprinus carpio
TAAAAGAAGTAATTTCCTGTTGCCAGCAGGTGGAGCTAAGACTATAAACAAATATTGGCCTAAAGATGAGTTCAGGACAGGACGCATATCAAACACAAGAACTTTGGGCAGACCGGATATTGCATGTTTAAGTTAGTTTAAAACACGTAATTTCCTGTCGCCAGCAGGTGGCGGTATGATTATAACTGAAATATTGGCCTTAAAATCTGTTGAGACTAGGAATCTTATCAAACATGTGAAGTTTAGGGCAGATCAGACATTTCATGTTTAAGTTAGTTTAAAATAAGTAATTTCCTGTTGCCAGCAGGTGGCAGATCAGATATTGCTAGCCTGAGTTACAGCAACTTCCTTTTCACTGCATTAGTAGCATGTTTTAGCACTTAGCTAAGTGCTACTAGCATGTTTTAGTATGTTTTAACATGTTGCCAGTGTATTTAGCACTTCCTGACACTTTTGATATGTTGCCAGGAGTCCATAACAGTGTTTACCATGCCACTTCCTGTTTTTTGTTTGGTGTTGTAATAGTGCACCTAAAAGTATTAAAACATGTCATTTGTTTGTCAGTAGGTGGATATAACTATAACCACCTAGAGCATGTAGATCTCTCAGGCCAAGCCAGGGAGGACTCAATCCAACGTTTGTTGTGGACGCTTTACGGCTTTTAGTGCGTATGCTACTAGCATGTATAAGTATGGTTTCTAGCATGTTGCCATCCTATTTATTTAACACTTGTTGACACTTTTTCATATGTTCTTAGGAGGTCCATACAGTTTTAAACATGGTCATGTCCACTTTTCCTGTTTACACGCAGGTGTGTGGCCGCTATGTCTTATGAATTGTGAATGGTGTTTGTTCAGGGCCTAACACCTTTTTATCAAACGTAAATGAAGTTTGGGGGGCAGCAGATCGGACCAGTGCTTTGCCTGAGTTACAACCAACTCCCTGTTCATTTTAGAATTAAGAAAGCATGCTTTAGCACTTAGTTACTTGCTTCGTTAGTATCCCCGTGTCAGAATATTTCTAGCCATGTTTAGGCACACAATGGCATATTCTTTTTTTTGTTTGCTATCATAGTGCATATCTGTGAAAAACATGTAAACTTCCCTGTTGCCAGTAGGTGGCGCTATAGCTATAAACCAAATATGAACCTGTAGATTGTCTTCAGGCCAGGACTCTTTAATCAAACTTGTGAAGTTTGAGGCAGATGGGACATTGTATGAGTGAGTTACAGTAATGTTTTCTATTTTCACTGCATTAAGCATGCTTTAACCTGAGCTAAGTGTTGCTAGCATTGTTTTGAAGCATGCTTCTAGGAATTCTTGCCAGCCTATTTAACACGTTGATGCTTTTTCCATTTATGTTGGCCAGGAGTCCATAACAGTTTTAACAGGTCACTACTACCTGAACTTCCTAGTTGCCAGCGGGTGGCGCTATTACTATAACTGAATTTGGGTAATGATTGCTTGTTCAGAACAGAACACCTATCACACATGCGAAGTTTGGGGCAGATCGGACATTGCTTGCCTGAGTTACAGCAACTTCCTGTTTCGGATAAACGGAGAAACATCAAACTTTGTCAGGCTGCCAGGGACACACCCTGATTGAAAAACTCAAAACCTTCGCAATTTAACATCACAAAGGTCTGCAAGCAGGATGACGCTCACCAAATTTGAAATATCAACCGATTAAAACTGTAGGAGGAGTTCACAAAATACGAGGCATGAAATGGCAAAAAACTGTTAATAAAATCCTACAGGAAATCTAAAATAACTTACTCCTGTTGGGTTTGGATTTTGTACCAAGAGACTTTTTTGTAGATAATGGTGCTATACGTAAAATTACTTTCATGCATATACGCCAAACGAGGTCGAGGCACGTTCGCTGAAATTTAATAGGTGGCGCTATCGCAGCCATTTTTAAGCCACACCCACTTCTGAAACCTACTTATCAGATGTAAAAATTTTCGCCAGTTCTGGATGCGTGCAGTAAAGTTTTGTGAGTTTTGGAGCATGTTTAGGGCCTCTCAAAATCGCCACTCATCTAGAAGGAGAGAGAGAAAGAAAGAAGATAATAATAGCGGATTTATCTCAATTAGGGTCCTTCGTGACTGCAGTGCTCGGGCCCACACTAACAACGGAGCAATTCCAAGAGGGTCACTCTTGCACCAGTGCTCGGGCCTGTCAGCTCTAATAAACAGAAACAATTCTGATAGGGTCTCTCACAACCATCGGGTGCTAGGGCCTAATAATAGAAGCTGAATTCCAGTAAGTCCTCACATCAGTTGCTCAGGCCTAATAATAAACAAGAAACTAGAATCTGAAGGTCTCTACCATCGGTGCTCGGGCCCTAATAAA
>NW_024875532.1:0-4584 GCF_018340385.1 Cyprinus carpio
GATGCCAAAACATTGAGGAACTTAATTGCGAATGGATTTTGGATAGCTTGACAGCAAGGGAAACATTAATTGTCTTGTATTTTTAAATTGCAGCTTGCAAACACTCAAAACCATTTTTCATACATAGAACAAGTCATTCTGAGGAAACATGCATAGTTTTCACGATTTTACAAACACTGTATGGATAACAGAAAATTAAAAAACTGTCAGACATCTGATGTCGCTCTGAGGCCACTCTTCTCTGTGTGAGGGAAGGGAGGGGCTGAGTGACTGACTTTGTTGTTGGTTGACTGAGTGTGTGAAGCGGGAGGTTGGGGTGGTTGAGGGCTTGGCTGACAGAGAGAGAGAGACAGAGAAATAGAGAGTTAACATCTCTTTAATCACCAGGAAAAAATAAATAAATTAGTAATTGTGTGTTGTTGTTGTTTTTTTTATCATTACAGCTTAAGAAATCTCTTAGGCCTTATCCTTTTCTGTCAGTTTTAGGGACAAAAAAAACCTAGTACAACCTGTTGGGCTCAGACAATATTTTATATAATAAGGTTAAGAATTATGTTAATTGCAACATAAAAAGATTTTTAAAAAATACATACACGTGGATATATATATATATTCTGTAAATAATTTGAAACTTATTTGGTACTGACCTATGACAGACATTCTGTGACATGACATTTATCTGAATTTACACAATCTCATCGATGTAACAGTAAAACAGTTCAGCTCACAGATGAAGACTAAGCTCTAATGCAAGCAAAAATATTTACAAATGCTTATAGATCAATAAAATGGTTAAAAATGCTTTTTCACCGAGTGCATAATAATTAGTCTCATTGATATTCTGGTGATATTTTTTTCCAAGCACATTTTTACCAATTCCAAATCACATCAATCTTAATAAATATATACATTTGTTATTTAATCATTTTATGAGTGATATATAATTGTCCTTGAAGTGAAAAACTACTTATATTCAGCAGTGCTGAATTATAGGCATGATTTCTTGCTGCATTGGCCATAAGCTCATTGTAGCGGTGCCTCGGTTTTGAACATAAGATTTGTTATACATTTACCGGTTCACACTTCCCCTCTGCGTGCGTATACCATTATGATGCAGTTCGTAAGCAGCAGCGAGACGCGTTACTGTAACGCGAAAGAACATTAAAGAAGCCGAGCGCGGAATCTATCCGCTCGCACGCGAAATTTCCTTGCTTTGTCACAAAACCAGACACGCGTGCTCATATACATGCCGATTTCGCTCAGCGCGCCAAGCATCTCTAAAAACCAGTTTCTGCTCAAACTGTGTCCTGTGCACTCACAACTCTCTCTATGCTCATGAGCTAGATAATTGATGCCCTTAGCTTTTGCTGGCTACATTTCGCCTTTTTGTTCACATCCTTTGCATTAATTGCGGTGTGAGCAGCTCTCGATCCCGCTGACAGCCAGGCTGCGGAGAAAAATGCGCATTAACGAACTGGCGTGTGCAGACCTGGATTTCTGGAGGCATATGTTCTATAATCGGCGGCTCCATTTGGCGCCCGCTTCATTCACGGTGACGCTGGTTCAGATAGCCGTGCCCGCAAGCGTGCAGTGTGTAGTACCAATCACTTGACCACCACTAGATGGAGCTATAGGATTAGCACTAAATAATTGTTGTTGAAGAGCGTGTATAAGAACGTTTAAATGATTTATAAAATCTTTCGAAAAGTAATATGTATTTACTAAAAAGCTAATGAATTTGACGGCTAATATGGTTTTATATAATAATTTCACAAATGTTTATAGATAATTTTTAACACATATCAGTTTTAATGATAGATAGACAATGGCAAAAGCTCATAAACGGGCGTGGAGGAGGCACTCTATAGCGCCACCTTTTGTCAAAAGTGGGGGGGGGGGTAAGTTTTAGCTACAGACACCAAACTCAGAAATAAATTGTTTTTATCAAGACGGACAACTTTCTAATTTACAGTCATCAGCTACGACCAACAAGAAGAGGGCTATTTTGGTTTAAATGTGGATTTTTTTGAAAAATATTGCTGTAAATTAATTCATACTCCTCCAAGAAGAAACAAGTAGTTCACACCAAACTTTGTCAACATGAGCCAATATACTGAAGATGTTAAATTGTGAACGGGTTTAGGATACCTTGAACGGTGTGGCCATAGCGATTTATTAAAGTAACATTAAAAAATGCAACAGTTATTTTCCTATATCCTTTTGACTTCTTTATTCTAACCCTTCATAATTTTTTACATATGTAGTAGAAGTCATTCTTAGAAAACACAGTAAGTTTCATAACTTTATCAAGCTCATGGGCCACCACAAAATTAAAACTATCACAAACATAATGAAAAGTGGAACACTGTAATACCAAGTATGACCACGCGAGTGGAGGCATAAGATTATTAATTCTCTGTGTATGAAAGAATGAAATTAAATGCATAGAAATGCATTGTACTCTCAGTATTCTTTTAAATAATTATTGTAGAAATGTGTATAGAGCATTTAAATCATTTATAAAAATCTTCAAAGAAAAAAATATGTAATTTTAAAAAGCTAATGAATTTTACTGGTAATATAGTTTTATATAATCATTTAACAAATGTTTATAGATCGTTAAATTATGAGTGAAAAGTGTTGGCAACAATTTATAGTAAGCTCTTTTTGGTTTACATTAGTTAATGCAATAACTAACATGAACTAACAATGAACAATCTATTTTTCAGATCATTTATTAATCTGTTTTTATGTTAGTTAATCCTATCATTAAAAATATTAATGCTCATGTTATTTCACAGTACATAAACTATCTTAAAATAAAATTGTAAATAAAAAATGTATTAGTAAATAATGTATTAAAATATGTTTACCTAAGCTTTAACATATATATATTATATTATATTATATATATATATATATATATATTATATAATATATATTGTGTGTTGTGTGTGTGTGTGTTAAATACTATAGTTAAATATATAGTCTTTTAACATTAGTCTTCTTCGTCGTCATTATTACATTATGAATATTGACATTAATAAAGAAGGTCAATATATATATTACTAAAATGAGTCAGATTTAGTTTTTAATGAGTTATATGCTAACAGTACATTAACCATAAATTTTACCACAATGTAACCATTTCCGGAACATAATAACTAAGATTCATAAATGCTATATAAATGATGTACATGTTAACTTATATAATGTTAAAAAAGCTAAACTTATTGAAAAGTGTGTTAGAATAATTTTAGAATAATATATATATTGTTCTTTGTGTGTGTGTGTGTGTGTGTGTGTGTGTGTGTGTGTGTGAGAAAGACAGATAGAGAGAGACTCACCTTAATAACTGCCATACAATTGTTGTTAATGTAATTTAATATAGTTAATGTTAATGGAACTGAAACCTTATTGGAAGTGTTACTCAAGTTTTATATGTTGTGTTGTGTGTGTGTCTCTTGATTGGTTCGGATTAACCCTTCATTTCTGTATCCCTTAAATCCAAACTGCTAAATTAAGTGTGCCATCCGTTCCTGGGGGATCGACGTCCTGCAAAGTTCAGCTCCAACTCTAATCAGTCACCCTACCTTTAATTTTCAAGCAAACCTGAAGACATTAATTAGTTGTTTCAGGTGTATTTGATTAGGGCTGCACGCAAAACTTTGCAGGACAGTTGATCGCCATTAACAGAGTTGGATACCCCTGTGCTAGAGGGTTACTGAATATGTGTCCACTGGGCACAATTTTCCTGATGCCATCGGGGTGGCCTTTCTGCTGACAGCTCGGACCCCGCCATCGCTGCTTGCAGCTATATTTTGCAATTTGGAATGCAACATTGGAATAGTTTATATCTGTTGTTGTTTACAAATAGAATATTCAGTTTCACATGATCCTTCAGAAACAAATATAATATGCTGATTTACTGCCCAAGAAACATTTACTATTTATTATTATGAAGTGTTAAAAACATGTTTTGCTCCTTAACATTTTTGTGGAAAAAATGATACATTTGTGACGAAAAGTGAGAATAGTGAAGACATTTAAACTGTTTAAAATGATTTTTTTTTAAATAAATACTTTAACAAATTTTAAAAAATATATATTTGGCAAATGCAAATAAATGCTGTTCATTGAACTTCTATAAAAAATCCTGAAATTAAAATCACCAAAAGTATCACCATTTCCACACATTAGGAAGCACAACTGTTTTCAACAATAATAATCAGAATTGTTTATTGGCAAAATTATGTCTGTAACACAACGAAGTAAGGAACTGTTACAATTTTAAGTTAGGTAGGGCACTTTCAGCTGTGAGTCCCATAACAGGGGTGCTGGCTAACAGTTAATGGCTTACCACTTTTGACCAACAGGTGGCGCTGTAATCAAATGATTTGGGTGTGTTCTGTGTGAGGTGACAATGCCACACACAAAGTTTGGTGTCAGTATGCCAAAGCATTGCAGAGATACAGGCTGAAGTGTCATTTTGGCATCATGCTTGAAATTCGTCGCTGTGGTATGCGAAAACAGTTTTGTCTATCGATACAAAATCCATAACATTTTGTCAGCACAGTCTGAAGA
>NW_024875533.1:0-1229 GCF_018340385.1 Cyprinus carpio
ACGACCCCAGTTTACAAACTGTCCCACAATGATTGTGATGGTTGGTCTGCCAGCCAGGGGAAAGACCTACATCTCCAAAAAGTTAACCCGATACCTAAATTGGATAGGAGTCCCAACTCAAGGTGAGTGTATATATTATGAAGTTAATGATCAGCTCTTAATGGCAAGTATTTGATTATGCAAGCATAATTCACGTTATACAAACAAACACACACATATATGTATATAATATATATATAATGCATATGTATACATGCACACACATACAATGTGTATTTATAAAATGAGCGTATTAAAATATTTGCTATATGCAATATGTATCAGCATCATTTAATTAAAAAAAATATATATCTTGTATATCTAAATATATCTAAATGTAGTGTGTAAATATATGTAAAAAAATCTACAATCCAGAACTTTTTATTTTTTTCTGAAGTTCTTTGACCCAAATCAGTATCAAGGGAAGTTTTTGCAGACATACAAGAACTATGAATTTTTTTCATTCAGACAATGAAGAGGCCAAGTGAAAAACTGCGAGGTATTAAATACACATTTAGGGATGATAGTATATAACTATATAAGTAGTGCTATATTTCTGATTATGTACTCTAATCTCTTGTGTGCATATCTATGTATTATGTGTCTTTGTTTTTAATAATATCTGTGTATTATGTGTTCAGAGCCTATGCCTCAAATGCTCTACGGACATCAGGCACAGTTACTTCACTAATGAGCAGGGACAAGTTGCAGTGAGTCAAGAATGTAATGGATAACAGTTCTTCTTTGTTCGTTCAAGCTATGAGTTCAGCTTTTCAGTTTACTATATAAGAACCTGTCTTGATTTTACACCCAATATGATTGAGAATCTACCAGCCGTTAGGGTTCAGATTCTCAGCATTCTTGTTGGAGGAGCCTAACCAACATTGAGGCAAATCAGTTCTGACAAATGCACTTCACAGGTACTGATGCCACCAATACTACGAGAGAGAAGAGGAGTCATTATCAATTTTGCCAAGGAGAAGGGCTATAAGGCAAGTGCAAGGTTTTGGTTATTCAACAGACTGCATTATGAAAGTCTGCCTCACATCTTCTTTGCATTGTATTTAAAGGGGTACTCCACCCCAAAATGGAAATTTTGTCATTAATCACTTACCCCCATGTTGTTTCAAACCCGTAAAAGCTTTGTTCGTCTTTGGAACACAATTTAAGATATTTTGGATGAAAACCGG
>NW_024875534.1:0-1750 GCF_018340385.1 Cyprinus carpio
CCCGGCTATAACTCACACACACAAAGCGGGGGCGACTTCACCCAGAGCAGGGTAAAATTAGAGGCTGGTGCCCCTCTATCCGTGCGGCCCACCTGCCTCAAGTCTCTAACCCCAGCTAAGTCCGAGGATACGGCCCCCCAAACTTTTGGGATTTGGACCCCCTTATAACTCAGGGAACCAGCCCGCCCCAAACTCGGGAGGGGTGGTCACATGCAGTAGGCGAGAAGAGGGCCCTCTCTGGGTCCCCCCAATTTCAGCTCCGAGGACCCCGCATCGCCGAGATATTAGCGAAAAACTAGACCCCAATCCACCTCCCTCGCAAACCTGCTGCTCCTTGGCGGGCCAGGGGCGCACCTCCCCGGCTTGGGAAGGCACCCCGAGGGGGTGGAAGGTCTGCAGAGGGTTAAAAAGGCCTAGAGACCTTGAAAGCGTATCGATTGGTTATAGGCGCCTCGGTGGGGGCCGTGTGGTGCTCTGAGAGGGGACCACACAGCCGAGCGGCTAGTCATATAGGACCGCAGCCCAAGGCTGGGGCGGGCGAGGAGATTAGCGGCGACCCCCCAAAGACAAAATTCCAGAAAAGGGTTGGCCCTGGCTATAACGAGTACTAGGGCACAACAACGGGGAAGGCTACGGCTCACGAGATAAATTCACCAAACTTGGGTTAATAAATTCAGAAGTCTGGTGCCCCTGCGTGCTAACGAGTGACCCTATGCCTCAAGTCTCTAACCCCAGCGACTGAGAGTTCCGGAATATACAGTGGCGGGCCAGTGACCACAAACCGTTTATCATGATTTGGACCCTGTACCTAACTCAGATGATACCAGTGAGCGCGGCCCCCAAACTCGGGGGTGGTCACGAAGAGATACGGTAGGCACAACGGCGTTGAGTCCCGCCTGGTTCCTCACCTAATTTCAGCTCCGAGGACCCCCATCCTAGCGGCCAGGGCGCACCCTCCCCGGGTGGGAAGGCACCCCGGGGGGGGGGAAGTCTGACGAGGTTAAAGGCCTAGAGACTTGAAAACTCGGATAGTGATTGCCCTCGAGGGCCCTCTCTGAAGCCACCTCCCCCGAGTCGATAGACCCCCCGGGGCCGGAGATATGGAACCCCCAGATATTGTGATTTTGGTTAATGTTCACCACATATGGTGAGTCCACCCTCAATTTATCTGACGGCCCCTTCTTAGTGCTCCCGTGGACACATAAAAAAAGGGTTTTTGTCATAAATAGTTGCAATTTTCTTGATGAAAACACCTATACTGTACTCAGCACGCTCAGCAGAGTCCATTTATGTCAGTTTCATGTCATAATACTGTAGAATTTGCATTAAAAAAATTGTGGATTTTGGTTAATTTCACCACATATGGGGATGTCCCCCCCTCAATTTATCTGGGCGCCCCTCTAGGGGGCTCCCTGGACACATAAAAAAGGGTTTTTTCCATAAATAGTTGCAAGGTTTTTGATGAAACACCTATCTGTAAATCAGCACTAGCAGGGCCCCCTTCATGGTTTAAATTTTACTTAATACGGGAGAATTGCTAATGAATGTCCCCGGAGCACTACGAGGTCCCCCGCTTTAATAAAATGGAAATGGACATTTCATTTCTAAACTAATTTGATTTAATTAATAGGCAAATTTGGTGTGAAACAAATGTAATGTAAATCAGCAAACTCAGATGAATCCATTTTGTCAGTTTTTATGTATAAAATGTAGAATTGCATTAAAAAAAAGTGGATTTTTGGTTATGGCA
>NW_024875535.1:0-1850 GCF_018340385.1 Cyprinus carpio
ATCTGGCGTGTGACTACTGGTAGTAAGAAGGCCTCTCGAGTCAGTGATCGCACACTCTGGAAGCTTGACTTTTGAGAGAACAAACTACCCCCTGACCCCCACAGACTTACCTCTCACCTCGGGAAAGACATCAGAATACCGAAAGGTCCCAGAAGATCCTTCCTCGTGCTGCTATATAGGACTCTACCAGGTCAGCTGCTTCTCCTGCAGTACTGGGATTTCTCTCTCCTTCACTCCAGGTCCTCACCTCCGGATACAGCACTCTCATATACTGCCTCCCTAACACCAAGGTTTCCATCATCTCTGTTTGCTCCTCACATCCAACTGGACCCACTTTGAAAATAAGTCTTTTAAGCGGAACGTACAACTCTGTTGGAGACTCATCCTCGGCGGTATTCAATGAACGAAACCTCAGTCTATACGTTTCTGGATTAATCTCATATTTCTTAAGAATCACCCTCTTTAACCTTGTCATAGTCAGGAGGTAAAAGCAGGCCATGGCATGACAAAAAGCACTTCTCGCTTCCAGTGAGCAAGGGAATCAGATGAACTTCCAGTCCTCTTTTTGGCCACCTGTACACCTCTGCCAGTCTCTCTCGAACGTAGTCAGAAAAATGTTCCACATCATCACTGTCTTGTAGTTTTGGCAACAGAGTGAACACATGATTCAGCATTCGCGTGATACCTGGCTGATCTAAACAGGTAACTTTATGCCTGGCACGCTTCCCCGGCCCATCTGCATCTGTGTGACCTGATGATTGAGGACCTTGTATTGCTGCCCCCGGGCCGCACTGACTCCTCTCTCTGCCTCTCGCCCCCTCTCCTTCTGGTATTGCAGGAAGGCCTGAAACATCCCCTGCCAGGGCTGTCACAGCTGCATCAGCCTGTGGTAGCTGGGACCCTGGCAGATTGAACACCTTCTTCTGGAAACGCCACCCACTGCACTCCCTGATCTCCTTCCGCTTTTCCACATCTGTAGTCACCTGACCCCCTGGTCTTCGGTGGCATTTTTGAGTCACTGCCCTAACCACTGTTAGACAACAACTGCCATGCGTTTTACTTTTACTGCTGGCCCCCCAACTGTTACGCTGAAGTTTTCTCATTTTCTGACACCAACTGTTACGAATGACTCGGAAAGGTTGGAGGCTCCTGATTGACAGAGGAAACAGTTGGTCATGGTTAACAGTGCTTTTTATTACGGTGCACAGCGACAGTCACTCAATAGTGGTGGGAAGAAAACAAAACAACAAAAAAAACCCTTAGATACAACAGAATATAAACTGCACCAAACATAAGGTCAAAGCAATCTATATCAATAAACACAACCTGACCTGTATGTGCAACTGCCCTACATAAGCAGCACTTCCCCAGAGACTCTCTCCTCGCCTCCTATCTCTGAACTATCCTGCTAACGTTCTGGAGCCATTTTATAGGCCTCACCTCCTCCTACTCCAGAACATACCATATGAAAGGTAACATGTTTCACCTACATCATAATGAATACATACTGAAAATAACAAAACATCACAAAAATAATAAAAAATACAAAATAAACATACATACTAGAAGTCATATACAAGTATACATAACATACATATTCAAAGAAAACAAATAACTTGAAAAAACCTTTCCTCCCCATACATACAGCTATGAGAATGGATCTCCGTGACATCACTCACAGGAACACATATGACGGACATAGAAGCATTCCATAAATAGGAATCCGGATGTCTAACTGAACAGGTTTGGCAAATGACTCTTGGAATAACATGGACAAAGTCTAAACCTGTGGTAAAGGTACACCTGCATCTCTCTTTACACTGTATTCAATAAATTATGTGAATCAAATA
>NW_024875536.1:0-950 GCF_018340385.1 Cyprinus carpio
TCAGCTCCTCTAGCCCTATCGGTGACTCATGCGCTTGAGACTTTTTACTGACCGCACAAACCGACTTTTTCTGCCTGCGTTGGTGGTATAGTGGTGAGCATAGCTGCCTTCCAAGCAGTTGACCCGGGTTCGATTCCCGCCAACGCATTTCCTTTGGCTCAGGCTGATGTTGAAGCAGAACTCCTTCTGTGACTTCTGGCTGCATCAAAACTTTTGGATGGGTCGTTCGGCAGAAGAAAGGATCTAGCTCTCCCCGTCGGGGAATCGAACCCCGGTCTTCCGCGTGACAGGCGGAGATACTGTCCACTATACTAACGAGGAGTTGCGCATCTAGAAGTTCTCCCCAGCCAACGCAACTGCTACGACATCACTAAACAAAGCATGGCTTTTTCTTATGCTGACCCAGCCCTTACACCATAAAAACCGGATGGACCCATCATCAGCTAAATTCGCTTAACTTTTTTCGAACGGTACACTCTTTTTTTTTTTTTTTTTTTTTTTTTTTTCTCCTACTACTTTTCAGATGGAGGCATGGGAAAGAAATTGCATTGCCTTGATTGGGTTTGTGGTTATTGGGCGACCGAAGGGACTTTGTGACATTTACTCCTCCCGCTTTGGAGTGAGGAGGGGACGAAATGCATGTGGGCAGGTGTTGGCGCCCTTGATGACCCTTTGGCGAAGCGTAGTGGCTTACCACAGGCAGCGCACAAGCCCAAGGGGTGGAGACACAGCTCGAAGTTTCTTCTTCATTGTCGCATAAATCTTTCGCGCTTTTTACTAAAGATTTCGTGGAGGGGAACTTTTGCGAAAGTGATCTGTATTTTTTGGGGGCTCTGCTCACAGCAGAGCTACACCACAATGTCAAGAGCAGAATGAATTTGGCCGCCTGCAAACGCCGCCGTGGGAAGGATTTATGCGCCTGGTCAATGTCTGTATTTGCAGTCTTTGAC
>NW_024875537.1:0-944 GCF_018340385.1 Cyprinus carpio
TTGCTCACAGAGAGTACACCACATGTCAAAAAGCAGAATGAATTTGGCCGTCTGCAAAAAAGCGCCGTGGAAAGGGTTTGGGGTTTTGGTCAATCGATTGCAGTCTTTGACCTCCTGCGTCCCCACTTGACATATTTAGCCAGCATGGGAGACAGCGCCTTGTACTTTTATGGGGTCCAAACTCTAACTTTTCCCCTTTAATGTGAGCCCAAAAAAGCCTCATCAGCTCCTCTAGCCCTACGGTGACCATGCGCCGGAACTTTTAGACCGCACAAACGACTATTTTGCCGGTTTGGGTATGGGGAGGGATGTGCCGCCAAACAGTTGACCCGGGGTTTGATTTTTCCCGGCAACGCATTTCCTTTGGCTCAGGCTATGTTTGAAGCAGAACTCCTTCTGTGACTTCTGGCTGCATCAAAAACTTTTGGATGGGTCGTTCGGCAGAAGAAAGGATCTAGCTCTCCCCGTCGGGGAATCGAACCCCGGTCTTCCGCGTGACATTTTTTTTCTCCTACTTTTCAGATGGAGGCATGGGAAAGAAATTGCATTGCCTTGATTGGGTTTCCAGGTTATTGGGCTTAATCTGGCGACTTTTTAGACATTTACTCCTCCCGCTTGGGAGTGAGGAGGGGACTAAATGCATGTGGGCAGGTGTTGGCGCCTTTTGATGACCCTTTTTGGCGAGCCGTGAGTGGCTACCACAGGCAGCGCACAAGCCCAAGGGGTGGAGACACAGCTCGAGTTTCTCTTCATTGTCGCATAAATCTTTCGGGCCTTTTACTAAAGATTTCGCGGGAGGGGGAACTTTATGAAAGTGATCTGTATTTTTGGTGCTCTTGCCTACAGCAGAGCTTGCTACCCACAAATGTCAAGAGCAGAATGAATTTGTTTTTTTTTTTTTTTTTTTTTTCCTACTTTTTAAAGGAGGAATTTGGGGAAAAAAA
>NW_024875538.1:0-1928 GCF_018340385.1 Cyprinus carpio
TGAGCCAAAGGGGGGGATTTTTGCCAAATGCGTGGCGGAATCGAACCCGGGTTCAACTGCTTGGAAGGCAGCTATGCTCACCACTATACCACCAACGCAGGCAGAAAAAGTCGGTTTGTGCGGTCAGTAAAAAGTCTCGAAGCGCATGAGTCACCGATAGGGCTAGAGGAGCTGATGAGATCTGCCTGGGCTCATCATTAAAGAGAGAAGTTCAGAGTTTGGATCCCATCAAGTACAGAGAGTTGCTGTCTTCCCATGCTGGCTAACCATGTACGAAAGTGGGTGACGCAGGAGAGTCAAAGACTGGCAAATACAGACATTGGACCAGACGCAAATCTTTCCACGGCGCCAAATCTGACGCCACCAAGTTCTTTTCTGTCTTGAAAATTGTGGGGTAGCTCTGCTGTGGAAGAAAAATCAAGCCCCCACGCTACAGAGAGATCACTCGCAAAAGTTACCCTCCACGGAAATCGTGTAGTAAAAAAGGCGAAAAGATTTCTGCGACAAGAAGAGAAACGAGAGCTGTGTCTCCACCACCTTGGGCTTGTTGCGTGCCTTGGTAAGCCCACTACGATCGCCAAGGGTCCTCAAGGGAGCAAACACTTGGCCAAAGCATTTGTCCCTCCTCATCCAAACGGGAGGAGTAATGTCACACAAAGTCCTTTCGGTCGCCCAATAAACCACAAAACCCAATTCAAGGCAATGCAATTTGTTCCACCATGCCTCCATC
The DNA here is from genome assembly GCF_018340385.1 of Cyprinus carpio. Lineage (NCBI taxonomy): Eukaryota > Metazoa > Chordata > Actinopteri > Cypriniformes > Cyprinidae > Cyprinus > Cyprinus carpio. The sequence continues at coordinate 731 of NW_024875538.1, forward strand.
TGAAAAGTAGGAGAGAAAAAAAAAAAAAAACAAAAAAAAAGTGTACCGTTCGAAGTAAGCGAATTAGTGAGGATGGGTCCATCCGGTTTTTTATGGTGTATGGCTTTGGCCAGTACAAGAAAAAGCCAGTGCTTTGTTTAGTGACGTCAGCAGCTTGCGCGCAATGGGGAGAACTTCTGATGCGCAACTCCCTCGCTAGTATAGTGACAGGACTCCAGCCCCGTCAGCCAGCGAAGACTGGGGTCTGCATTCTGACAACGGAGAGCTTTAGGGATCCTTTCTTCTGCCGAACGACTCCATCCGCGCAGTTTCTTGATGCGTTTTGTGGTAAGTCACCAGAAGGAGTTCTGTTTCTCCTGGCTCACGGTGGCCTCCCCTGAGCCAGCGTGAGGCACCGCGCGGCCGGGAATCGGAATCCCGTGGCTCTCGACCGGTTGGCGGCTGCGGCGCTTATGTTCACCAGTTCACCAAACTATGCCTGCCTGTTAGTCGCAAAGCCCCGCCGCCATGAGTCACATAGGGCTTAGAGGAGTTTGATGAGATTTTTTGTTTTCCGGGCTTCTATCATTAAAGATGAGCAGGTTCAGTGCAGCTTGATCCCATTCTCTGGCGCATAAGATGAGCTGCTTGTCTTCTCGGCGCGCTGGCTGCAATTATGTACTGGCGGTGGACGCGAGGATGAGCTCGGGTACACTGCAGGCACATAGACATTACGACCGCACTAAACCTCCACGCCGCCAGCATCTAACAAATCATCTCTGTTTCTGATATTGTAGGAAGCCTTGCGGTGGAGCGAGTGAGCTCCCTAAAATATTATGATCATCAGCAAAAGTTCCCCTCCACGGAAATCTTTTGTAAAAGGCGAAAGATCATGACAAATGAGAAGATAAAAACCCCAGCCGCAGTTCCACCCCCCCGGGGCCTGTGCCAGCCGCCTGCAGGCCACCACGCCAAGGGTCAACAAGGGCGCTGCCAACACCCGCCCACATACATTTTCGGCCCCTCCCCACTCCAAACGTGCAGAGTGCAAATGTCACAAAAAGTCCCTTCGGTCAGCCCATCAACCACAAAACCGAATCAAGGCAAATGCGTATTTCTTTCCCATGCCTCCATCTGGAAAAGTAGGAGAAAAAAAAAAAAAAGAGGTACCCGCTCGTAAAGTTAATAATTTAGCTGATGATGGGTCCATCCGGTTTTT
>NW_024875539.1:0-1504 GCF_018340385.1 Cyprinus carpio
TCTTCCCATGCTGGCTAAATATGAAATGAAGTGGTGGCCTTAGGAGAAAGTCAAAGAGACTGCAAATACGAACGCAGTGACCAGGCGCTCAAATCCAGCCACGGCTTGGTTTAAGGCTTGACCAAAATTCATTCTACTCTTGACATTGTGAGGTTAGCCAGCTCTGCTGTGAGCAGAGCCCCCAAAAAATACAGATCACTCGCAAAAGTTCCCCTCCACGGAAATCTTTAGTCGGTTTTTTATGGTGTAAGGGCTGGGTCAGCATAAGAAAAAGCCATGCTTTTGTTTAGTGATATCGTAGCAGCTGCGTTGGCTGGGGGAGAACTTGCTAGATGCATAACTCCTCGTTAGTATAGTGGACAGTATCTCCCTACTTCCGTCACGCTGGAAGACCGGGGCTATACCACCAACGCAGGCAGAAAAAAGTCGGTTTGTGCGGTCAGTAAAAAGTCTCGAAGCGCATGAGTCACCGATAGGGCTAGAGGAGCTGATGAGATCTTTGTTTGGGCTCATCATTAAAGAGAGAAGTTCAGAGTTTGGATCCCATCAAGTACAAGAGAGCGCTGTCTTCCCATGCTGGCTAAATATGTACGAAGTGGTGACGCAGGGAGAGTCAAAGACTGCAAATACAGACATTGACCAGACGCAAATCCTTCCACGGCGCGTTTGCAGACGGCCAAATTCATTCTGCTCTTGACATTGTGGTGTAGCTCTGCTGAGCTGTGTCTCCACCCCCCCTTGGGCTTGTGCGCTGCCTGTGGTAAGCCACTACGCTCGCCAAGGGTCATCAAGGGCGCCAACACCTGCCCACATGCATTTCGTCCCCTCCTCACTCCAAACGGGAGGAGTAAATGTCACAAAAGTCCCTTCGGTCGCCCAATAACCACAAACCCAATCAAGGCAATGCAATTTCTTTCCCATGCCTCCATCTGAAAAGAAAAGAAAAGGAAAAAAAAAAAAAAAAAAAAAAGAGTGTACCGTTCGAAAAGTTAAGCGAATTTAGCTGATGATGGGTCCATCCGGTTTTTTATGGTGTAAGGGCTGGGTCAGCATAAGAAAAAGCCATGCTTTGTTTAGTGATGTCGTAGCAGTTGCGTTGGCTGGGGAGAACTTCTAGATGCGCAACTCCTCGTTAGTATAGTGGACAGTATCTCCGCCTGTCACGCGGAAGACCGGGTTCGATTCCCCGACGGGGAGAGCTAGATCCTTTCTTCTGCCGAACGACCCATCCAAAAGTTTTTGATGCAGCCAGAAGTCACAGAAGGAGTTCTGCTTCAACATCAGCCTGAGCCAAAGGAAATGCGCTGGCCGGGAATCGAACCCGGTCAACTGCTTGGAAGGCAGCTATGCTCACCACTATACCACCAACGCAGGACGGCGCGTTTGCAGACGGCCAAATTCATTCTGCTTTTGACATTGTGGTGTAGCTCTGCTGTGAGCAGAGCCCCCAAAAATACAGATCACTCGCAAAAGTTTCTCCACGGAAATCTTTAGTAAAAGGCTT
>NW_024875540.1:0-3474 GCF_018340385.1 Cyprinus carpio
ATATGTTAATAACTGTTATTACTAAACTCTCTACATAAGTATTTAATTTTAAAAATACATTTTTTCTTGTTTTTTTCCTGTTATCCACAACTTTAGATTATATTATTATCATTATTGTTGTTGTTATTTAATCTATAATTGTAATTTTTTTTTATTTATTTCTGTTTTCTATTTCTGTTCATTAAAATACCAAAAGTAATATAATTTATTGTATTGCATTGTATTTTAGTGTTTATATTTTTATTTTATTGACTTGCATCATTTTATCTTGCCTCATAAACACTATATGTTAATAACTGTTACTATTAAACTCTTTTTTAATTTAAAATATGTTTTTCTTGTTTTTTCTCCCCCGTGTTATCCACAACTTTAGATTTTTTTATTATTACTGTTGTTTAATCTGTAATTTTAAATGATTTATTCCCATTTGTTCTTTAAAATACCAGAAGTATTGGCCTTATTTGCATTGTATTTTAGTGTTTTTTTATAGACATCCGTTGTTATTATCTTGCTCAGATTTGTAAACACTAAATGTTAATCACTATTTACTATTAATGCATACATAATTGTTCATAATTATTTAATTTAAAACACAATAAAAAGAATTTCCCGTGTTCTCCACAACTTTGGATTTTATTATTGTTGTTGTTGTTTAATATACAATTATTTAATGTTTATTTATTTAACTATTATATATTTTGGTTAGTACTGTACTTTAATAATTACATTTTTCAGTTTTATATAATATATATATTATTGACCTATAGATAAAAATTAGAAACTTACTTTTATGCTGTTATTGGTTATATTTCATATATATGGGTTTTCTGTACACAGTTATACAAATATAAAATGAATGTCTCTTTAAAAATAAAGGCCTGAAATTATCAAAATGTTCTTTTAATTATTAAAATTGTTCTATATTAAAAATAACTATTCCCTATTATAATGTAAATGTTTATTAAGATGATTGCACATTTTGTACATATGGACCCATCATCAGCTAAATCTGCAGCACTTTCTGAACGGTACACTCTTTTTTTTTTTTTTTCTCTACTTTTCAGATGGGCATGGGAAAGAAGTGCAAAACCTTGATTGGGTTCGGTTATTAGGCGACCCGAGAAGGACTTTGTATTACTCCTCGTTTGGAGTGAGGAGGGGCCGAAAATGCATGTAGGCCAGGTGTTTAAGTTCTTGATGACCCTTATGAGCGTGAGTGGCTTCACTACAGGCAGCGCACAAGCCCAAGGTGTGGAGACTTGGCCTCGAGAGTTTCCTCTTTCATTGTCGTGATAACCTTTTCTGCCTTTTACTAAAGATTTACCGTGGAGGGGGAACTTTTACAGTGATCTGTATTTTTGGGGGCTCTGCTCACAGTTCTGTGGACTTGCAGCTGCATCAAAACTTCTTTGGATGTGGGTCAAGCTCGCAGAAGAAAGGATCTAGCTCCTCCCCGGCCGGGAATCAACCCCCTGGCCCTCCGCTGGATAGCGAGATACTGTCCACTATATTTCAACGAGCTACATCTAAAGTTTCCCAGCCAACGAATCCTGGCATACATCACTAAACAAAGCATGGCTTTTTCTTATGCTGACTCCAGCCCTTGGCACCCATGAAAAACCGGATGGACCCATCATCAGCTAAATTAACATAACTTTTGAACGGTACACTCTTTTTTTTTTTTTTTTTTTTTTCTCCTACTTTTCGGATGGAGGCATGGGAAAGAAATTGCATTGCCTTGATTGGGTTTGTGGTTATTGGGCGACCGGAAGGGACTTTTTGTGACATTTACTCCTCCCGCTTGGAGTGAGGAGGGACTAAATGCATGTGGGCAGGTGTTGGCGCCCTTTGATGACCCTTTTTGGCGAGCGTAGTGGCTTACCACAGGCAGCGACAAGCCCAAGGGGGGTGGAGACACAGCTCGAAGTTTCTCTTCATTGTCGCATAAATCTTTTCGCTTCTTTACTCAAAGATTTCCGCGGAGGGGAACTTTTTGCGAGTGATCTGTATTTTTTTGGGGGCTCTGGCTCACAGCAGAGCTACACCACAATGTCAAGAGCAGAATGAATTTGGCCGCCTGCAAACGCGCCAGTGGAGGGGACTGCGTCTGGTCAATGTCTGTATTTGCAGTCTTTGACTTTCCTGCGTCACCACTTCGTACATATTTAGCCAGCATGGGAAGGATAGCGCTCTCTTTGTACTTGATGGGATCCAAACTCTGAACTTCTCTCTTTAATGATGAGCCCAAACAAAGATCTCATCAGCTCCTCTAGCCCTATCGGTGACTCATGCGCCCGAGACTTTTTACTGACCGCACAAACCGACTTTTTCTGCCTGCGTTGGTGGTATAGTGGTGAGCATAGCTGCCTTCCAAGCAGTTGACCCGGGTTCGATTCCCCCGCCAGCGCATTTCCTTTGGCTCAGGCTGATGTTGAAGCAGAACTCCTTCTGTGACTTCTGGCTGCATCAAAAACATTTACTCCTCCCGTTTGGAGTGAGGAGGGGACGAAATGCATGTGGGCAGGTGTTGGCGCCCTTGATGACCCTTGGCGAGCGTAGTGGCTTACCACAGGCAGCGCACAAGCCCAAGGGGGTGGAGACACAGCTCGAGTTTCTCTTCATTGTCGCATAAATCTTTCGCCTTTTTACTAAAGATTTCCGTGGAGGGGAACTTTTGCAGTGATCTGTATTTTTGGGGGCTCTGCTCACAGCAGAGCTACACCACAATGTCAAGAGCAGAATGAATTTGGCCGTCTGCAAACGCGCCGTGGAAGGATTTATGCGTCTGGTCAATGTCTGTATTTGCAGTCTTTGACTCTCTCCTGCGTCACCACTTCGTACATATTTAGCCAGCATGGGAAGACAGCGCTCTCTTGTACTTGATGGGATCCAAACTCTGAACTTCTCTCTTTAATGATGAGCCCAAACAAAGATCTCATCAGCTCCTCTAGCCCTATCGGTGACTCATGCGCTTCGAGACTTTTTACTGACCGCACAAACCGACTTTTTCTGCCTGCGTTGGTGGTATAGTGGTGAGCATAGCTGCCTTCCAAGCAGTTGACCCGGGTTCGATTCCGGCCAACGCATTTCCTTTGGCTCAGGCTGATGTTGAAGCAGAACTCCTTCTGTGACTTCTGGCTGCATCAAAACTTTTGGATGGGTCGTTAAAGGATCTAGCTCTCCCCGTCGGGGAATCAACCCCGGTCTTCCGCGTGACAGGCGGAGATATCGTCCACTATACTAACGAGGAGTTGCGCATCTAGAAGTTCTCCCAGCCAACGCAACTGCTACGACATCACTAAACAAAGCATGGCTTTTTCTTATGCTGACCCAGCCCTTACACCATAAAAAACCGGATGGACCCATCATCAGCTAAATTCGCTTAACTTTTCGAACGGTACACTCAGGCTTTACACTTTTTTTTTTTTTTTTTTCTCCTACTTTTCAGATGGAGGCATGGGAAAGAAATTGCAT
>NW_024875541.1:0-982 GCF_018340385.1 Cyprinus carpio
TCCTGCGTTAGTATAGTGGACGGTATCTCCATACTGTCCGCTTGCGGGAAGAGGCCGGTTCGATTCCCGGCGGGGAGAGCTAAGATCCCCTTTCTTCTGCGAGCGACCCATCCAAAAGTTTTGATGCAGCCAGAAGTCACAGAAGGAGTTCTGCTTCAACATCAGCCTGAGCCAAAGGAAATGCGTTGGCGGGAATCGAACCGGGTCAACTGCTTGGAGGAAGGCAGCTATGCTCACCACGCACTATACCACCAACGCAGGCAGAAAAAAGTCGGTTTGTGCGGTCAGTAAAAAGTCTGAAGCGCGCGCGCGGGTCACCGATAGGGCTAGAGGAGCAGATAGGATCTTTGTTTGAGCTCATCATTAAAGAGAGAAGTTGATCTGGATCCCCATCAGAAATTTGCAAAGAAGGCGTCTTCCATGCTGGCTAAATATGCGAAGTGGTAGCCATAAGGAAGTCAAAGACTGCAAACAATCCAAGGCAATGCAATTTCTTTCCCATGCCTCCATCTGAAAAGTAGGAGAAAAAAAAAAAAAAAAAGAGTGTACCGTTCGAAAAGTTAAGCGAATTTAGCTGATGATGGGTCCATCCGGTTTTTTATGGTGTAAGGGCTGGGGCAGCATAAGAAAAAGCCATGCTTTGTTTAGTAATGTAGCAGTTCTGCGTTGGCTAGAGAACTTCTAGATCGCATAACTCCTTGTTAGTATAGTGGACAGTATCTCCTTTCATCCGCAGCGGAAGACCGAGTTGATTCCCGGCGGGGAGAGCTGGATCCTTTCTTCTGCCGAGCGGCCATCCAAAAGTTTTGATGCAGCCAGAAGTCACAGAGAGGAGTTCTGCTTCAGCATCAGCCTGAGCCAAAGGAAATCGTTGGCGGGATCGAACGGGTCAGCACGCGGAAGGAGCCTTTTTGCTCACCACTATACCACCAGCGCCCGGCAGAAAAAATTGGTTTTTGCGGTCAGTAAAAAGTCCGAGAAA
>NW_024875542.1:0-2157 GCF_018340385.1 Cyprinus carpio
ATGGTGTAAGGGCTGGGCAGCATAGAAAAAACCATGCTTTTTTTTTGTGATGTCGGAAAATGGCGCTTTGGGTGGGAGAACTTTTAGAGCAACTCCCGAGTTTGTGGACAGTATCTCCCCTTGTCACCCCGGGAAAACCGGGCACTGACGGGAGAGCTGATCCTTTCTTCACGACCCATCCAAAAATTTTTAGCAGCCAGAAGTCACAGAAGGAGTTCCGCTTCCCACCGCCTGAGCCAAAAGGAAAACGCTACCGGGGAAACGAACCCGGTAACGTTGAAGGCAGCTATGCCTACCACTATACCACCAACGAGGCAGAAAAGTCGGTTAGCGGTCAGGGAAAAAAGCCCCGGGCTTATGAGTCACCGAGAAGGAGGAGCTTGATGAGATCTTGTTTGGGCCTACCATTAAAGAGAGAAGTTCAATTTGATCCCATCAAGTACAAGAGAGCTTCTTCCCCTGCTGGCTAAATATGTAAAAAGTGGTACGCAGGAGAGTCAAAGACCGCACAGCACATTGGACGAGTAAATCCTTCCACGCGCTGGTGCAGATCTTACCAAATTCATTCTGGGTTTCTTACATGATGTGGTAGCTCTGCTGTGAGCAGAGCCCCCAAAAATACAGATCACTCGCAAAAGTTCCCCTCCACGGAAATCTTTAGTAAAAGGCGAAAGATTTATGCGACAATGAAGAGAAACTCGAGCTGTGTTTTCCACCCCCCTTTGGGGTTGGCCTGCCTGTAAGCCCCCACGCCGCCAAGGGTCATCATACGCCAACACCCGCCCACATGCATTTCGTCCTCCTCACCCAAACGGAGGAGTAAATGTCACAAAAGTCCCTCTGACCGCCCAATAACCACAAACCCAATCAAGGCAATGCACTTTCTTCCCATGCCTCATCTTGAAAAGTAGGAGAAAAAAAAAAAAAAAAAAAAAAAAGAGTGTACCCTCGTCTGAAAAGTTGCTGAATCTTTAGCTGATGATGGGTCCATCCGGTTTTTATGGTGTAAGGCTGGGCCAGCATAAGAAAAGCCACGCGCTTTGTTTTAGTGATGTCGTGAGCAGCTATGCTGGCTGGGGAGAACTTCTAGATGCCAACTCCTCGCTAGTATAGTGGGATGGTGCATTCCTCGCCTCGTCACGCTGGAAGACCGGGGTGATTCCCCGACGGGGAGAGCTAGATCCTTTCTTCTTGCCGAAACGACTCCATCCAAAAGTTTTTGATGCAGCCAGAAGTCACAGAAGCGAGTTCTGCTTCAACATCAGCCTGGAGCCAAAGGAAACGCGCTGGCTCGGAATCAACCCGGTCAACTGCTTGAAGGCAGCTATGCTCACCACTATACCACCAACGCAGGCAGAAAAAGTCGCGGTTTGTGTGGTCAGTAAAAAAGTCTCGGCTTGCATGAGTCACCGGGATAGGGCTAGAGGAGCTGGGATGAGATCTTTGTTTGGGGCTCATCATTAAAGAGAAGTTCAGAGTTTGATCCCATCTGGCATTTTCAAAGAAAGCGCTTTGTCTTCCCATGCTGGCTAAATATGTACGGCGGTGATTTGAGGGAAAGCCAAAGACTGCAAATACAGACATTGACCAGACGCGAACTTTCCTTTCCACGGGCGCCGCTTTGCAGACGGGCCAAATCTATTCTTGCTCTTTGATTATTGTGGTGTAGCTCTGCTGTGAGCAGAGCTCTCCCAAAAAATACAGATCACTCGCAGTTCCCCCTCCACGCAGTCTTAGTAAAAGGCTAAAGATTTATGCTAATAATGAAGCGAGGAAACCCCCAGCTGCCCCACCCCCTTGGGCTTTCTGTGCGCTGCTCTCGTGGTGCTTCCACTACGCCAGCTTTGGCGGGTCACTGGCAAGGGCTACCAACACCCGCTCCATTACGTACGCATTTTCGGCCCCCTCCTCACTCCAAACGTGGAGAGTAAATGCCGCCAGTGTCCCTTCGGGTCGCCTAATAACCACAAAACCCAACTGCTGGGCAATGCAATTTCTTTCCCCATGCCTCTCATCTGAAAAGTAGAAGAAAAAAAAAAAAGAGAGAGTACCGCTCAGTGCTGCTCAATTTAGCTGATGCGATGGTCCATCCGGTTTTTTATGGTGTAATTGCTGGGTCAGCATAAGAAAAAGCCATGCTTTGTTTAGTGATGTCGC
>NW_024875543.1:0-1892 GCF_018340385.1 Cyprinus carpio
TTAGACTCACCTTGCCGTAAGTGAAACGTACCTTTGATTCTGATCGTCTTTTCACCTCTATAGTTATATCTGTAATGGTCGTTTTATTGACCGTACGTAATGTGCCTTATCTATCTAACACTGAGAATCTTATTATTCTCACCGTCTATATGTACACATCTCAGTAGCGGGACGTGCGCATCACCAACTGATTGATATTCAATGATATCTGTATATATATACAAACTGTAGAAACCCCCGTTTATGTCTGCTTGATGTGGTGCGTACGTCACAGCCGTGATTCCTCGGCCATACTCTTCTTCTTCATTAGCATGATTTGTGGATTCTATGCGACACCGGGGTTTAACCCTAATATAACGGCAAGCTTCCCATAAAACGTCAGCGACATCTTCGGAGGGGCTTTTAGAAAGACTCTGTTTTTTACATGATCGTAGCTGAGGGTCGTCCCGGGAGGTAAAGGTTGTGTTGATTTCTCTAATCAGAAATAGGACATCCTCGTAATAACCTGTCTTTAGTGTGTTACATAGCTTTGATATGGCTTTGAGCTCCATTGTTGATGCGGAATCTTAATCCCTTCACCAACGGTATAATGTTCAGACTTTTTGTAACCCCCATGATAATTCCTGGTGTGACAATATATGCACCGCTCTTCCTCTGAGAATCATGATCGTAGCCCATGGATTTGGGGAATTCATGCTAGCGATCAAAAAAACCCCACCTCCCATATCACCCTTTAGGCTGTATCGATCTCTTGCCAAGCATGGTTTCTATATACGTCGAATAGTATTTTTTCTGGATGAACGGGCTACAGACGACCCATACGAAGCAAGGAAAAGCGCCAAGTAAAAAACCAACCTACTCAGACATGCCGAGAGTTTACTTAATGAATCCAGCGCACAATCTATGTGTCGATCTTCCAATTTATGGCATCTGCACGTTCTACAAGCATCTTTCTCATTTCACTCATGTGTTGAATTTTGAAGATCATCGTAACCACTGCGATCAGAGCCACCTCCCCCCCCGAAACATGTGGACGCTTTAGCCTCCTGTCCAAAAATTTTTTTCTATTTTTAAATGTTTTGTTTGTACCTCACACAGATATTTTTTTTGCAATTCCTCCCTCATAAAAAAAAACCCCATCGATGCAGCAACTCTCCATCATAAGATCTAAGCAGGCAAAAGTTTTCTAATAGAATGGGGTATCTCAAGGGATGCATAAGCTTTTACAGTGGACATAAACTCTTCTGTGTGGTAGTTTCTCATATCCTATTGCAAATGGACCCCCTTTACTACTTAGAGATACTCCTACTGTGTCACCAATCTATACTTAAATATAGTAGTTTAGACTTTAGTGTGAACCCAAGAACCCCTATAGGATTACTGTAGCACACTAAGCCAGATACGGTTTCTTTGACAAACATCTATCGGTTTCATCTCCTGCGACTATCTGATAGCTTGCGTTTGGGTAATCCATATCTGTTGAGGTCTTGAAGTATGTTGGACATACCGTCTGGAGGTATCTACAGGAGCTTTCGTAGCTGTTCAAATATCGAACGATTCTTGGGCTTATAGCTCGGTGTTAGAACGAGTGAAAATCGAACTCAATAATGCTAGCTTTTAACTACTAGTGACCTGTGCAAAATGTAAGAGTGATGGAATACTCTCATTACATTTTTGGAAATGTTTGTTAAAAAACTATTTTCCTTTATCTGTTTGTAATTTCTGAGGTACTCTCCCCTTTTTAAAATGATTCAAAAAGCTTTAGCCACCTCCCACACCACTCTTTGTTTTTAACACACGGTCCAGGCATATTTACTGAAAATATTCCATGCATGCCAACAGAAAATGGTTGTTGTCATTTCTTCTTGGCATATGCCGACATATCACTCAGA
>NW_024875544.1:0-1306 GCF_018340385.1 Cyprinus carpio
GATGACCCTTGGCGGCGTAGTAACTACAGAGCAGCGCACAAGCCCAAGGGAGGTAGAGCCTGGCTTCAGTTTTCTCTTCATTTGTCGCATAAATCTTTAAGCCTTTTACTAAAGATTTCCGTGGAGAAGAACACTACTTGAGTAATCTGTATTTTGGGGGAGCTCTGCTCACAGCAGAACTACACCACAATATCAGAGCAGAGATGCCGTTGGCCGTCTGCAAACGCTTGCCGTGGAAGGATTTGCGTCTGGTCAATGTCTGTATTTGCAGTCTTTGACTCTCCTGCGCTACCACTTCGCGTACATATTTAGCCAGCATGGGAAGACAGCGCCTTCTTGTACTTGATGGGATCAAACTCTGAACTTCTCTTTAATGATGAGCCCAAACAAAAGATCTCATCAGCTCCTTTAGCCCTATCCCGGTGACTCATGCCCCTTTAAACCCTAAAACGGATGGACCATCATCAGCTAAATTAAACAGCCCCGGGGTTTCCCCTCTTTTTTTTTTTTTTCTCCTACTTTTCAGATGGAGGCATGGGAAAGTCGTGCCTTGATTGGGTTGGTTATTGGCCGAAGGGACTTTTGTGACATTCTCCTCCCCTTTGGGTGGGAGGGGCCGAAATGTGGGCAGTGTTGGCGTTGATGACCCTTTGGGGGCGTGTGCTTTTCCACAGGCAGCGCAAGGCAAGGGGTGGAGCACAGCTCGGTTTTTCTTCATTGTCGCTAAAACTTTGCCTTTCTAAAGATTTCCGTGGAGGGAACGTTTGCGAGTGATCTGTATTTTTGGGGGCTCTGCTCACAGCAGAGCTACACCACAATGTCAAGAGCAGAATGAATATGGCCGTCTGCAAACGCGCCGTGGAAGGATTCGTCTGGTCAATGTCTGTATTTTCAGTCTTTGACTTCCTGCGTCCCCCGTGCATATTTAGCCGGGGATGGGAAGACAGCGCTTCTTGTACTTGATGGGTCAAATCTGAACCCTTTTCCGTGGCCCAAACGAAACTCATCAGCTCCTTTAGCCCTATCGGTGACTCATGCGCTTCGAGACTTTTTACTGACCGCACAAACCGACTTTTTCTGCCTGCGTTGGTGGTATAGTGGTGAGCATAGCTGCCTTCCAAGCAGTTGACCGGGTTGATTCCGGAGCGCGTTCGCTGGCTCAGGTGATGTTGAAGCGGTCCTTCTGTGACTTCTGGCTGCATCAAACTTTGGATGGGTGGTTGGCGGGAAAAAGGATCTAGCTCTCCCGTCGGAATAACCCCGGGCTTCAGCGTGACGAAGGGATACTCCACTATCTACGAGGTTA
>NW_024875545.1:0-1847 GCF_018340385.1 Cyprinus carpio
CAAACTCTCTCTGCAAGCTGAATGACCGGCCTGGTGCCAGCATGGCTGGGTTTAAATTCCTGACCAGATCGTAAAACTTTATTACCCCAAACTGGGAGAAACAGAAAAAGCCCAGCTCGCTAGGAATTCTTGTAAGGAACAAGGAAAGTAATGTATTCGAAATACCTTATATTTCCTTTTTGTGTGATATTTATAAAATTGGAGTATCTACGAATTTTATTGTGTTAATCAGAAACTTTAAATGTGTTTAATTCTGCATATAAGATATGTAACTTTGTTCTCTCCTACTTTTTACCCATAATCATTCTTTGGTATCTGTTTAACCGTCTTGCTTTGACCGAACCACTCCATACATAGGAAATTACAGTAAAATGTAGTATTCTGGAATTACCACATCTTGCTGGAATATAACTACCGAATTCTGACGGCACCATAACTGCTTGCCAGTGGGTGTCTCCCCAAGAGACAAAAGGAACTTTTCCAGCTTCAGATCATGGGCGGTGTCCATTCGAGTTTGTTCGCGAACAGAAGCGTGAACCCAGTGGCCTCCCCATAAGAGACTGACACAGAACTTTCTCGTTGCACTTTTTGTTTTGTAGCGCCGTCCACTTTATAGATCTGAGAAGGCATCTATGTGATAGCACCTTAAGGGAAACTTTCATCTCCGTTTTCTTTTCTTTTTTTCTTTACTAAGTTTTATTCTCATATTAGCCTCTCCCTACGGGGGAGACAAACGCAGCTAGATCATTTTCTTTGGTAACTCCACGTTCGTTGAACCTTTGAAAAACCGTAGGGAATCTGCTACTTGAATTTCTGAGAGAACCACGCCCAGCTCCAACAGATGACACTGCAGCACACTTGTCTTTGCCCAGGCACAAAGATACCCACGTGCAAGTATTATTTCCTATAGAGATTTAAACACTGCTTGGTGTATTCCTTTTCAAGATGATCTGATTCCTTGTTGTCTTACAAAAGGTTACTATATGTGATTTTGCCATACTGGCTGATCATTCTATGATCTAGCCTATTTCTCTCTCACCTTCTCTAAACTCCTTACCATTTCTCTCTCTCTCATTTGTTATCCATTTTTTTGTGTGCTTTTTACTGTTTGTACTGTTATCGCATATTTACTCACTGTGTGAGATGTCGTAGTTTGATGTAGTAATGGTTCAATTCAGTAGAAGCCAATATATTCGCAGTTGCTTCAGTCCGTCTCACATCTGGAGATCAATGAAATGTTTGGTGTAACTAAAACATTTTGTTCACTTTTCAAGTAAACTTCAAATTTTATGGGCGGAGATGGTTCTGACCCAGGCACTTCTTTTCTCAGATCCTGAAGTGATATTTATTGAGGTTGACCAAGTTCAATCTTAGCAGAAAAGTATGAGTGAGGTTTCGATGTGTTTTAACAAATTCAGGATGGATTCTTTGAACCCCTGATTCTGTGGATTGAGAACTTGTTTGGGCTCTCCTTCGCTTAGAATTCACCCCAGTGCCCAGAATCTCATCAGGAGTTTACTGATGGCAAAGTTGTGGTTTTTATATGCACGCACAACTATATTACATCAGTAAGTTTGAGATATTGCAGACAAATGTGAGATGAAACGGATTGCTCATGGATGGAGTTTGCGATCTGCATGTCTGCTCAGCGCACCTGCTCCACTTCCTCATGGCACGTGATACACATGATGGTGACGTTGCAAATGTTCATTGGTCACTGGAAGAAAGTCCAAGAAGCCTTTTTGAACAGCCGCCCCCGAATTCAATGATTGAATTTGTACATCTTGACAAAAGGGACTTATTCGTCACGTGGATTACTCTTTATCAGATACGACTGGTAGCTTGAC
>NW_024875546.1:0-2172 GCF_018340385.1 Cyprinus carpio
ATAAATGCAATTTTCAACCAAAAAGTACATCACTTATTTGACAGAAGACTGGCATTTCACTTTCTATTGCACTGCACACCACAAGTCCAGCTCTATATTCTACACCATCAACTTTAACCCAACTGGTTGAGAAAACATCTTTTGATGAACATTTTCAAGCATTTGATTGCTGACCTCATTCCCTATGGAAAATGGTTTAATTGGCCCAAACTCATTATGTTTGAGGGTGAAGGTTTCCCCAATGGCACGAATTGCCATCTGATTTCTTTTTTAGCTAATGATTTTGTTATGTTTTTTGAAATTTTTAAAAAAATCTTTGAACATCTTGTATGTTTGGTTTCGAACCCTCATTGACCACATATATAAATAAGGGGCCAACTTCATTATAGAAGAAGGGTAATGTATCATATAATGATGTTTAGCAGGGAATCAAATTCTTATGAGGATACAAGTACTTGAATAGTTTGTGATGGTCAGCTATCAAGTGCTTCAACACACTGTCAAAACCTGAAGTGAGACAAGGTGAAAACACAATGTTCATTATTTGAAGTAACATAAGCAACAAACTCCAGTGTTTGTAACCTGGAGGAACAATGTCTCCCTAACAAAGTGGGAGATTTTTCACAAGACATACGTCTGAATGGAATTTAAAACCAATGCTATTACCAGCACTATCCAAAATAACCTTTGTACCATTTTCCGCTCTAAAAATCCACATATAATCAAAAAAAGAATAAATCCTTGGAAAGTAAATCCTCTTCTTCTGATATAAAGTTTGTGTGAGATGTCCAAAAAGCAATTTGATTTCATATTGAACCACGCCCTCAAGAAGGTCATGCATTATATCAAATGAGTAGTTATTGCTAACATGAAAGTACTTCAGTGTATTAATTATGGATTTTTTTTTCAAAACCATATGATGACCTGGGTGGTTTTGTGGGAGGGCTGCATTGCTTTAAAGATTTCTTGTCCTGAGGACCACCTTAGGATCATCCTCACTGTATACTGGCTCATCTGAGAATGGGAGACTTAATCCCTTGGCTTTCAAGTATCTTTATATCATTTATCAATGGATCAGTATAACATCAAAACCGTGCCTTACATCATTGTGTGTGTGAAAAAAGTACTAACAAATGAATGTTCATCAGAACTGAGTTAAAATTTTTTGGAGGCAAGTTTCTTACAATAAAAATAAAGGCAGCCAATTTTGTGGATACTACGTTTTACGGAGCCAGAGGGGTTAAGCGGTTTCAAAATCATCATAGTATATTTGAATTTGTAATGCATGTCTTTTTGTTGTAAATAAAGGGTGGGATTTAAAATAACTTCCATCGCTAAAATCTGTAAAAGTGTCAGGCTCTGATCTACAATCTTTCCTTAGGAGATCACAAATGTCTGGATTTCTGCACATGAATTTCAATGTTTCTAAAAGTGGCACATATATAAAAGTATCATTCACTGGAACTTGGTCATAAGTACCAGATTTCTTATTCAATTTGTTGTCATACCGCTTTACACCTAATGTTATCTCATTAGGCTCTACAACTCCCCCATTTTTTCTAAAAAAAGTATTTATTACACGTTTCCATTCTGTATTCAAATTTGTGAATGGGTTTCTAATTTTTCAAAAGATTCATTTATTACAGTTTTGTGTAGGGGGTCATTTTGTAGGCAAAGCAGAAAGTATATTTATGCTTTGCCTGAGAGTTAAAGCTCATCTGTTAAGCTCCACTAAATCTCCGACAAGTGGGGACCTGGGAAGCTGTTTTGAAATCCCTTTGCTTGTATTTTGGCCACAATGGATTCACACAATTCTTTAGTTGAATTTTAGTAAGCCCTGAATCATTGTTATCAGATAAAATGCTGGGGATTCATAAGGTCTCCTCCAAAGCATGAGATGAGCTTGCAACTGGCTCACTTGAGGAACATCCAACAGTTGAAGTTGAAGTAATCTGCTGGAATGCTGCTATGAACACTATTAAGGTGCTTACTTAAAACCCGTATATGTTTGGAACTGATGCCTACAACCTTGTTGAGAACAAATTAATTTGAACTTAGATCCAGGATAATAACTATGTTCACCTCTTAAATGGGAAATCAACTGTTGGACTCTCTGGGTGCTCTTTTTGACAACTTAAAAAGAATCAGTCATATTGTCAACATCATACTGCC
>NW_024875547.1:0-2469 GCF_018340385.1 Cyprinus carpio
TAGTTTGTGAATTATCATAAGTGAGAATTTTAACATTTAATTTGCATGATAAATTTTACATATGCTAATACAGAACATTATTACATCTAAAGGGGGATGGTTAGGGGGGATGGTGGTTTCAATTGCAATAATAACCAAACCGTAGAACCGCTAGAAACTATTACCGCCATAACAATCTGAGGACATTGGCGCCTGAACTGACCGTTTGAAGGCCCGAGGAAGTGGGTAGGGTAGCAGTCCCATGCAGGAAGTAATGCGGAGTTCTCATGTTTAGACGGTTTGTTTAGATTAGACAGTAAAGGCTTTTAGACAGTAAAAAATAGACATTAAAAAGGTTTTTTAGACAGTAAAAAGATAGACAATAAAGAGTAAGCAAACTATGGCGGAGCGCACTGTAGAACAAGGAAAAGAAAAAGAAGAGAAAGGAGGTAAAAAAGCCGCTATATTTGATAGATGCAACATACTTAACATTATAACGTTACGCTTATACAAGAAGGCTCTGTACTGGCATTTTTTTTGAAAGAGAGTATTTTGTAAGTTAGGCTAATATTTAAGCAATATCACGAATATCACTTTGTTTAGGTTACATATTCATGGTTTCAGATTTAATTTATTGTTATGCTATATTTTACAGCATTTGTTAAATGACTGACCATGAGAATTGCATTAATTGTATTTTATTTCACCTATAGAAGCACATATCGATTTGTTTCTACCATGAGGAAGCAGGTGGAACTGATGTTGTGATGGACAGTACGGCTGCTGAAATGGTTACAACAGGTGGTGAGTGTTTTTCATTCATGGGTTAAATTAGTGGTAACACTGCTTTAGAAACTGTGTGGTGTATTTTATTCTGTGTATAATTTATGTCTTCACTTCAACAGAAGATAGTTTGTGACATTAAACAGTTATCTGCCAGTACAAGTTGTTAGGATTTCCAGCCAAGTGATTGAACAGTCATCAATGGTAATATTGTTTGTTTTATCACACTTTATTAACACATTTTATGTATACTGAATGCAATTCTGGTCTCTTTATCTTAATCTGTGGTAAAGAAAACAGCAGATTTTGAGTAAAAATAATGACAGAGATGAGACAATTGCTCAAGTTGGAAGCATTAAACTGCAGCGAAAAGATTTTGACCTTGGGCCTCAATGCAGGCGTGAGGCAACAGTAAGTGGACAAATAATGATTTTAAAAATAGAAAAAATTTACCATACAGCTAAATATATATTTTGTTGAAAGTAATTAATAAATGTTATTATATAACTAATATATAATATATTTAAAAACAGATTGCAAACAGCTGTCTTGATGTGATCGTCATGGTGGCCTAGGAAAAGGTATTTTTGCCTACAACTGTATAACCTCATGATCGCCCTGGAGACGTGAATTTGTGTTTTTGTAATGGATGTGCAAAATGAATGTTAAGCTTAGGGAACAGATGTGTTTGCAGCAAATTCCTCCTATGTTACAGGAAGCTACCTGGCTACCACCACACTGTGTAAAAAAATAAGTGTCATTTTAACTGTACAATTTTGTAGTAAAAAACGCTAAGCAAAAAAAAAGTAAGCAATAGGTTAACAGTAAGTTCCTGTACTATAAGAGGGAAAAACTGTAAAAGATCTAACCAGACATTTTCTATGTAATTCTACAGTAAAATGCTGGCACTCCACAGTTTTTAGAAATAAAAAAAGAACAAATCAATGTATAATTTATAGTCAAAACTGTAAACTGATATTCTGAGAATTCCCTGTGTGACTTCCACATTTGAAAGTATTTTAGTTTAAATAATCATGTTTTTTTAATAGTTTTTTGTTATCAGTTGCACATTTGGGCTTTATGTTACATCTTCGCCGTTTAATGAAAAGTTTATTGAATTGTTTATATCGCAGGTCACCATGATGGTGTTTTTGTGCTTGCATGAAATGACTTTTGTGCACCTTCCTATATGATAATATAAACTTCTGCTTGTATGAAGCTACTTGTGATGAGCTTTGATTCTCATGTGGCTTTCTCTCTCTTTTACCACCTGCATTATTATGGTGGTTGTCAGTATGTTAAAGGTACAAAACAGATTTTTAATAGCAGTGTCGTTGTTGAGTTTTACTGGTTTACATTAAAATTTTCTCTTGTTTGTAAATAACAGTTTCATACTGTAAAATTTACAGTTTTTGGGTGAATTGTGCTTACAGTTTTTCTGTATTTTTTACAAAAGTATTCTGGCAACCACAGCTGCTTAAAAGGCTATTTTGTAAAAAACTACAGACTTTTTTTTACAGTGCACTTGAATTGACCCATTTTTATTAGTTTCCAGTAAGTCCATCGTTGTATTTATCTAAAACTGGAACAGTTATAAATGCAGTTACAACAATGAATGGATCTTATGTTCCCCAAGGGATAACTGGGATCAAGAGTTTACATTCTGCTCCTGCTTGGATGCCAGGACACTGGATGCTATGTGTATGT
>NW_024875548.1:0-1358 GCF_018340385.1 Cyprinus carpio
AGTGCCCAAATTTCCGCGAGAAAAAGCGAGGCTGTTTTTTTCACACAGGCTTGAGAAAACCTCTTGCGGGTAAAAAAGCTAGGGTTAAGCCTAACAGTAGGCTTAGAGCAGGGGGTCCAAACTCAGTCCTGGAGGGTCCTTGTCCTGCAGAGCAGCTCCAAGCCCAATGAAACACACCTGAAGCAGCTAATCAAGGTCTCTCAAGCAGACTTCGAAACTTCCGGGCAGGTCTGTTGGAGCTGGCTGGAAACAAAACTTCGGCGGACAGTGGCCCCTCCAGACAGGGTTTGGACACCCTTGGCTTAGAGTGTCCTTTGTTTGTTTTAGCCATGCCTGTTGCTGGGGATCACAGTTTGAACAAGCAGAGCAGGCCGATAACATGCACAATCAAAACCAGGAGTTAAAATTCCGTTTCAGGAGAAGGCGGTCACTGAATGCAAAGCGCTCCCTAATGTCCAAAGGCAAAAGTGTGCCATACAGCAAAATTGGAGGACCCAACCTCCAACCGGAAACTGAAAATACAAAGATGCTACTAGGAGTGTGACAAATCGATTGACCTCTTGTCCAAACTCCTGAGAGGCTACAAAAGTTCAGGCAACTTCCCAAAAAAATCCAGGCATGGAGTTCTGTCCCGCTGTGTGCATACATACAACTATTTTCGTGGCATTATAGCTTCGCTCAAAAGGGGCTACGAATGCTGCTCACGCGTACGTTAGCGGGACCGCGTGTCTCGTCTGCTAAATTCTGTGTTTGCAGACCTTGCCTGCGGAAAGGCAGAGCAAAAGCTTCGCCGTCCCTGGGTGGAGCTCGAACCACCAACCTTTCCGGTTAACAGCGAGCAGCTAGCCGATTAGCCCACAGAGACTGGCGGTGGCACCTCCGCTGGAGTTCTGCGGTGACGAAAAAAAAAATCAGCGCTGAAGCGCACCCGCGAAGCTCAGGCGCAGCATGTGTCCAGCGTCCAGCAAACTGTCAATCAAGAGACTGGAACCCGTTGGGAAGAAGGCGAGGGAGAGCCAAAGCTCGCTAGCGTGTGGGACAAACCGAGACCCACGACCCTGAGATTAAGAGTCTCATGCTCTACCGGCCCCAGAGCTAGCCGGGCAGCTCGCGACGGACTGCCCCGGGCTGAAGTGATTCTCATAAAGTGCCCAAATTTCGCCGAAAGCCAAGCGGAGGCTGTTTTTCACACAGGCTTGAGGAGGCCTCTTCGCGGGTAAAAGCTAGGGTTAAGCCTAACAGTAGGCTTACCCAAACGGGGGGAGTCCAAACTCAGTCCTGGAGGGGTCCTTGTCCTGCCGAGCTTAGCTCCAAGCCGAAAGTAAGAGCACACCTGAAGCAGCTAATCAAAGGTCTTT
>NW_024875549.1:0-1803 GCF_018340385.1 Cyprinus carpio
ATGCGCATGCAGGACAGGCAGGCTTCCCCTAGATCACTTGAATTTTTCCTGATAATGAATTAACTTAAAATTGTGGTGTCTCAGCCATTATACATGATAAATATATCTACAGAAAGCTTGAAATGTCTTTAAACTAATCCACCCAGAACGAAAAGCATTATGTAATCTGTGAAGGTTGTATTTCTTTAAAGGCTATCCATTGTGGAGAGAGTCAGCACTGTGAATTTCTATCTTGCAGCCGCATTAAGAAAACATTTGTTTATTAATAAATAATTGTAAATGTCTCCCTTTTTTATACAATTATTGGGCTACTTCTACCTACCTGTGCTGGGGCGAAAACTTGAAAATACATGCTTGATAGCGGAATATATTAAAGGCTCATTATGGATTATAGATGTAAATGTAATATGAAGCCTCGATTAGTTGAATAATGACCTGAGCGACTAAGTAACTAAGAAAAAAATCTTTTACAGCAGGAGGCGAATACAATGCAAATGCCCTCTAGGCATTTTTATGCTGGCGTTTTGCATAAATTCTTCTTTCAAGGCGGTCTGCAACAATGGAGAGAATGCATAACACTGATTTTTCCTCAGAAGTACAAAAATGAAAATTGAAATAAAATTATTTTTTTTTTTTTTTTTTGAGAATATTGTATCATCTACAGCGAATGTGGCTGGTTTGACCATTCATAAATAGGCTACAAAAAAAAAAAATTAATAATAATAATAATGTCTCAAAAAATATATTTTTTTGTCATGTCTGTAAGCATATATTCCCAAATCTAAAAAAGCTATAAAACATCATAGATGGATCATGCGATGTCTGGACTCTAAATTTATATTTCATAGTATTTTTCATAAATATTGTTTAGGCGAAACAAAAAATAAAATTAAACATAACAGTTTTACCCAGAATTTTTTTTTTTTTTTTAGTTAAGGCAACTTCCTCTGAAGTTATAATAACTAATAAGAGGAACTGTTTGTTGTCATGATACTGGGCTGAAACATGCCTGAACTCACAGCAGCCCTACTCTTTTTATTCATTATTTTCCCGCAGCCCATATTATTGTTTTCACAAGACCATAATAATAACAAATTATCAATTGATAATTAATCATTATTTTACGAAAATCATTGTTATTTGTGACGTGGCGTTTGCGGAAGGCTTTAAGACCAAGCGGAGTCCTCCATCAGCTGCTCCCCGCTACACAGTTTTGATTTAACTAAATCAGTTTGAGCGAATACAACTTACTGATCTGAGCCCAACATTTAGCAAGACAGAAAAGCATTCAGTCTACCTGGAGAAAGATGTATTTCATTGTAAGTAAATGCTGTTAAATAGAGAGTTAAATGGAAAAAGAGAGAGAAATAAAAAAAAAACGTGTTGGCTATTCTTAAACTTATATTGAAGTACAAATCCAAACACCAGAAGCAAACTCTCAGTGTTCTTTCATTGAAAGTATGCATTTGTTTATTCACAGGCTATATGGTTGAAATAATATTTTTAGTTCAAAACTTTAAGTGCCATTGTTTTAAAAAAATGCTTTATTGGCTAACGTTTCATAGACCTTCAGTTGTTATGCTTTAAAATCCCATAACATTTGTAATTTCACAGATTTTCACCTCCTAAATCACTAACCTATAAAAAGTCACAATTCTATAATGGTAAAATTTACTCAGGCCGATGGCACTTTTAATTACATTGTTTTTTTTGTTTTGTTTTGTTTTTTTAGAATATTGCTAGCTTACATAAATAGGTGAAGCAAACAAATAGCGAATAATATTTGGATGGAATACTTATTTT
>NW_024875550.1:0-1854 GCF_018340385.1 Cyprinus carpio
AAATTTCTCCAAATCTGTTCCGATGAAGAACTCGTCTAAATCTTGGATGGCTTGAGGGTGGGTTCATCGTCATTTTTGAGTGAACTATTCCTTTAAGCTGAAAAATCCATTCCAGTTTGAGTCCAAATGAGTTTGAAGTAAAGTCTCACCGTCTTTATAGCAAGATTTGTTGACCAGTCCTGGGTTGTCTGCCAAGGCGTCATTGACATCTGTCACCTCCCCCGTCAGAGGAGAGTACAACTCACTCGCTGCTTTAACACTCTCCAGAGCACCAAATTCATCTACGGTACAGATGCCAATAAATAAGCAAACAAAATAATAATTGATCATAATATTTGCTTTATTTACTACTAACAAATAACTGTATTTTGTTATAAATAGCTGTACCCTACTGTGAATGTGCTCTTTACAGAACAAGTTTAACAAAAGCAGTATTCTCTAGAGAAAGAATGGTTACCAGACTGTGATAACTTTGTCCCAACTTCAGGGAGCCCACAGTAGACCACGTCCCCCAGTGCCTCCTGGGAACATTATAAACCTTGACAACACACCCTATATAAAAACAACACCTCTTCCTATAAAAAATGTAGCTTTAATAACCAGTCTAACCTGTGCAAATTACTGATGCCCAATGTTGCCACACCACTGTCCACGCGAACCCACTCCTCGTGTTTGTTCAGAACTTCAGTGCTGCAAAAACAGCGTAGAGTAACATAGTTCACAGGAGTTTATCACTACCATAGCATTTCAAATTGATTGCAACATCAGTGCACAGATAGAGAGATCTGAAGTTTCACGCGAGGCGCCTGTAAACATTCCTAAGTTTGAATACCTGCGCAAAATCGAGTGGTGGTGCTCGGATACTGCCTTCTCGACCGCCGATCTAAGCCGGTCGGGCGATTTTCTGTTTGACAGTCGAGGCAGCGAGGAGGTCAAACTAACAGAAGCACATCGTAAAAAATTGTGCATTACTGCGCCATTCTTCAAAGTACGCAAACATTAATGGACGCCGGCGCGCCTCGATGATGTCATTATTCGAATGGCCTATTACGCGCCAGTGATAAGAGCAGTGCTTTGAGCGAAAATGTATTTGATGATCAATTTGTCTTATATTACATTTACATTACATATATATATGTCTATATCTATATCTATAACCGGATAGTTGAAAAATAACATGGGCATTTGTAATAGTGAGTACAGGCCGTTTGTGTTTGTACATTTTCTTTTAGTGTGATGCTAATTTTCCCAATAGTTTTAAACATGGTTTAAATGTTTTATTGTACCTCTTTATGTTTAAAAAGAAAGAGTGTTTTGTGCATTTATTAAATTGATTATTTTCGCTTCTGGCATAGCCTACCAGCGTGATGACGTCATCGCACGCATCTCATAGTGCAGCCCGCGCGCCAGTGATGCTCATTCGTAGTAAATGCAGAAGGAGAAGCCATCACCGATGCGTTCTTCTCTTCATTGTCATTGTTAGTACCGGTAACTGCCAGAAGTATGATGCAAAACGCTTTTAGGATTTCAGCACAACAGGTATTCCGTATAATAGGAACGAGTTGTGTGTGTGTGATGCTGCTGGCTCGCCATTATATGAATAGTGAGTCATGAGTTGCGTCGTGTTGAGCACATGGTTAGCATAAGTGCCCCGCGATTAGCGCAAAAGTCCTTTATAACTGGTTAAAGTATAAATACTATTTGAATCTATAAGAGATAATATTGTTTCACGTTATGAATTATCTCTAATTTACATACGTGGTCATTATTTGGCAGTGATGTCTGTAAACTGTGTGTTATGCGTTACAGTTGAGTGAATGTAGATGAGCGAATTTCATATGTCTCGTCATTCAA
>NW_024875551.1:0-1083 GCF_018340385.1 Cyprinus carpio
AAATATTAAATTATTCAATAATTATTATACATCCTCCAAGTGTGCTCTAAGTGGTTATAAATCATGTTTTTTTCAATCCTCTATGACCCTCACAACGATTCCAGTGCCTCGCAAAATATGTATTTTATTTTTTGTTTTTTTTTTTTTTTTGTGTATGTTCTAGTGCCTCATGATATCATTTTTTCTTATTATTTTTTTTTTGTATGTTAATATATATGTCAATTCTGTTTCTCCGTGGTTTTTCCCACTCATCACCCTCCGTTCCTGAGAAACATATATTCTAGTGCCCATGAACTATTTATAATTATATCTTTTATGCTTCTTTTTTTTTTTTTAAAAAAAAAGGTTTTTTATATTTATATTGTATTTATCCATGTGTATTTTTATATATAAAGGATCACTATAATAACGCTATATATATATTTTCTCTAAACAACTGTATGTCTATTTATTTAGATCAATAGTCATAGTGCTCAATGATAAAGTAGAGCATATTGCAAATGCCCATAGAGTACAGTACGGCTGAGTGTCCACTAGAGGTCAGGAGAAGAGATTAGGTCTGGTTAGAAGTTTAGATTTGGTTAAGTTTAGGTCTGGTTAAGTTTAGGTTTGGTTAAGTTTAGGGTCTGGTTAAGTTTAGGTTTGTCCAGGATGGGTGTGTAAAAAATTCAGTCCAAACCTCAGAGTGTCTGGTAGGTTTAGGTTTTGAGTATGATGAGTTGGTTTTTGGTTTGGTTTTATGCTGAGAGGTTGAAATCAGGTGGATATATTCTAAGTCTCATTTAGACCTCTTAGGAATTTTGTATCAGAATCTCCTTGATCCATAATCTTTCATATTCCCAAGTCTATCTTGGTATTGACCAGATGATTGTTGTGGGTTGGGTTAGAATTGATCTTGGAGGCCTCAAGGCCGTGAGTAAGGAAGTGCTGGACTACGTATCTACGATTTCTCTATTTTTATTTTTTTATGTTGTGTGTGTTTTGATGGAGCTAGGACCCTTAGAAGCACATTTTTTATCTGGCCTATATATTGTGTGCAGACAGTTTTACTTTTGATAGAATCAAATAAATACAGTTCTCTGT
>NW_024875552.1:0-1359 GCF_018340385.1 Cyprinus carpio
ATATACAAAAATGTATACAGGATCACATTATATACTGAGGAGGTCAGAGTTTTTCCTGTATTTTTGGCTGGCGTCGTTCCTGCCCAACAGTCTTCTAAAAAGATTTTCCAATTTGATGCACGTGAGCCAAACATTGTGGCATTACCATATCGGCTATGACAAACCTCTTTAGTTTTGGGTATGCCACATTTGCTGCAAGTGTTAAAAAGTAAAACCATCGCACATACTTCCTCTTGCGGGCTGCTTTGCTTTCCGTCTCCAGGGCCCGTCAGCGCCTGTTCCTCTCGGTTAATAGCGGGACACAGGAGCAGCAGATCACAGGGCAGCAGACACAAGGCAGCAGACACAGGAGCAGCAGGACACAGGACCAGCAGACACAGGGAGCAGCAGACAACAGGACCAGCTGAACACAGACAGCAGACACAGGAGCAGGTGGAGCTGGGCCTGCACCGGATGTCGAAGCACCAGAAGATGGAATCACCATTGACACAGTCATGTCTGGGTTAAGGACTCGTGTGCCTAACAGTGACCCAGGTGCTGAAATGGGCTGCACAACTCCTGCTGCTGTGGGGGCAGGTGTGATGGGGCACTCCCTGGTGGCAGCAGCGGGCCGTCGACCTGGTCGCAGAAGAGAGGGAGCCTGTCCTTCTCGATTTGGCGGAAGGATAAATTGATGTTTTGGGCCTGATGTTGATGGCCGTCATCCAATTTTCCTCGGCCGGAGAGGAAGCTGCGTATCCAGCCACATCAATTGGGTCAGGTGGAGTCAGTCCCTGGGCGAGGACACTCATTTCCTGATTCTTCTGCTGCCGTTGAAACCTGAAATGAAATTACTTGTAATATATACTACTCTCGGCATGAGTGTCTCGCTGGTTTAGCTTACCAAACAGCTGGACTGGCTGTTTAATCCATTCAGCCTTCGGACTGTGCTGGGCACCAGCTCTCGGATGTGGTGGGAATCTGGAAGCGATTTTAGACCACCTGGTAAACTCCAGCTTCTCCTCTTTTGTCGCAGCCACTTCAGTAAAGCACACAGCTTCATACAAATGGCTCAACCAAGCGGGCTGGAAGTGGGCCACTGTGCTGGACTCCCCAGGATGTCCAATCAGACACCAAGCTTCTCACACTCTCCACACCTCGTGTGACCGGGACCGCTTTTGGTGCCTTAAAGCCGCCATGTGTCAGCTGGAGGCTGATGTCGGTGGCTGATAGTTGACCATTGTTTATCAACATCAGGGAGAGCTGTCCACAGCTGGATGACTCCTGTCACCTGCAGGTCAGTGAGGTAAGGAGCCTCACGAAGAACCACAAGGTTCGGGAAACAGCCAGATCCTGGCACTGGGCCCACCCAGCGATGCC
>NW_024875553.1:0-1845 GCF_018340385.1 Cyprinus carpio
CAGATGGCCATAATAAACACAATGTGCAAACTTTCCTTGTCCTCCCAAAACACAAAACGCTTAATGTGGCATAATAATGGACTATAAAGACAGTTCAGGAGCCTATATGTCTTTCTGTTGACTTAAAGTATATACAGACCAACAAATATGTATATATGCATTATGAAATGCATTAAGTGATATTAAAAGCATCAATGCGTTATGCGTTAACGTTAAACATTTTCCAATCATTATAAATAAAACACGTAATGACGTAGCTTAATGGACAAAGCAATGATATAAACGAGTTGTAGACTGTTATTCTATATGGAAAAACGCTTAACGCGAACTTTATGTGAGCTAGATTTATTCCTGGCTCCACCTGTTTGCCTGTACACATACCTATTAGTTATGCATATTTTTTTTTTTTTTTTTTTATTTTTTTTTTTTTTCACTTTTTAGAATAATGAAGAGGGAGCATATTGAGTTTTATCTTTATCCCTTAGTTCATTATTATGGCACATTATGCCATGTTTTATGCGATGTTTTGCCATGTTTTATAAATTATTCATTATATTAATAAATTGTATTGAATTTGATATTTTAATAGCATCTTAATAGCATATTAAGTGTTTGTTTTTTTCTACGGAGGAAGACGCTCAGCGAAAGACTTAGCGCACTGCATTCATATTCTGCTGTTTTGTGGCCGTGGATTTGCGGGTCTTGTTTTTTTCTTGGAGGACCCCTGTACGTTACCGTTCGGTAGTTTAATCATTCAATCACCACAGCTTCTTGTCTCCATTGGCAACATGCCACGATTTCTGTTGATTTGCAAGTGACGGCCTGGGTAGCTAGAGAGTGCAAGTATTGGTGCAAGTGAGCTTTAAAGTAATTTAGTTTCTTTTTTTCTTGCCTTCAAGCACCTGGCTGCTGAAACGCCAAAAAATGTTACAGAGATTCAAACAAAAATAATAATTAAATAGAACAAAATATAAAATAAAGACTGCAAGTGATGTCACTAGCGGAAGCGCAAGTGTCTGAGAATGCAAGTCTGGAATGCAAGTGCAATCTGCAGCCAGACCCTCTTGGACAGGACACACGCACACAGTGTAAGTTACACACAAATGTTCAGAAACAAGAACATTTCGATTACTTTTTCTAAACTTGAAATTATTGACTAACATTAACAGCAAACCTTGTGATAATAGGATTTGGCTAACGTTAACTGTCTAACGTTAACTACTATCAAACTTACCACCGATTATTTAACGTTAACGTTAGTGGTAACGTTAAAACGAATATCTTCCCATTTGGGGTGAAACTTTTAGAAATACACATCTTTAAGATATTGAATAAAATTGTATATCTCACCTGACTGGTTCTTGTTGGTCTTGCTCATCCTCAAAGGCTCTTAAAATGAACTGGAAAATGAGTGCGGGCTGACAGTTTAGATGATTGGTTGCCAGGTATATCCCATGATTCCGCTCTTTATGTAATTAGTGTGTTTAATAGAAAGCAAAATAATAATAATAATAAAAATATCATGGGAATTGATTTTATCTATTTACTTAGCCTATATTATTGACATCTACATCTCTACAACTACCTCCCACCCACAAAATTGTTGGCTATAACCTATGAGATTAGTTGGTTTTGTGTCAAAATCTGGCAACCATAAAGATTTAAAAACACCCACATAAACATTAAACTTTTTTTTAAATATATGCTAAATGCCTTAATATATGGGTTACCTTATGAAACGATGTATTATAAAATTCCTTATAAATAAATATATAATTAATAAATAAAATTCCTTGTCTGTTGGATTATTACTGTCATCAATTTAACAGTAATATAAGGATTACT
>NW_024875554.1:0-1931 GCF_018340385.1 Cyprinus carpio
TTTGCTATGTATCTTAGAGTTTGTGGTGCAGCTCCTTACGAGTAAGGTTAAAGTCTATTTTATTTTTGTTTTCTCTCTCGAACTTGCCTCATGTTGTTCCTATCAGTTTATTTATTGTCGTCTTTATCTATCATTACTCTCAATGCAGGATAAGGAATAATGTTAAGCGCCAGAAGGCGTTATTTTTGTTTATCAAGCAGCACAAATCTGATTTATGTTTTATTCAGGAGTCACACTCTAGTTTCGGACGATGAAGTAGATTTTGGGCTCCCAATGGGGGAATGATCTGTGGCAGGCTCCGCGGATCTGAGACATTCTGTCCTGAGTGGTAGAGACTCCTAAGAAGATATAATTTTCAGGGACTGTTCTTTTATCTGTCAGTGATACATCAGGTCATTTTATGTTTTCAAGAGTATTAACCATTGAAAAGTTTACGTACTTTGATAGTTATTAATATATATGGATATAACTCTAACCTCCATGAGAACGACATACTGCTTGAAACCTTAGAGAAGCATATACAAAATACACTTAATAACTTTCCAAATTCAGGTATTGTAATAGGTGGGGATTTTTAACATGATTCTGGATCACAATATTGACTGTTGGCCTCCACGTGTTTCCACTGCAGTAAATGATAACTTAAAAATTATTTATGGGAAAATTTAACTCTGATTGATGTATGGAGATTTAACAACCCTAACATAAGTGCTTTTACTTGGAGTAATAGAAGTGCCACCAGGACGTTCACGGATTGGACTAGTTGGTTAATTTCAGATAATTTGAATATTGATAAAGTATCAGTTAATATCATCACAACCCCATTAACCGATCATAATGCAGTCCCCATCTTTATCCCTTTGCACTCTGCCCCCCTCCACACAAGATGTAGGGAATGCTTACTGGAAACTAAACAGTTCACTCCTGCAACACGATGTAGTAAAATCAGATATAAAAAGAATCTAATAGTGAAAATTCTGGGAATAAAGCAAAGTCCGAGAATGCTTTTTGGTAGCAATTTGGGAACTTTTAAAGATTTAAAACTCGGCCAATATTTGAGGAATTATGGGTAGTATCTTATCAAAGAAAACGTAAACTGGAGGAAGAAAGAGTGAGTCTCTAAAATAATTTCTTTGTACCAGAAGGACCCTGCGGATATATCAGAAGAGGAACTGACTATCTTTAATTTCAAGATCACAACTTAAACTAAATGAGATCTTCTCTAACAAAGCAAAAGGTGCCTTTATAAGGTCAAGGAAAAGGTGGATTGAAGAAGGGGGAGCAGAACTCTGCCTATTTTTTTGAAGCTTAGAAAGATATCATGGTGAAAGTTTAATTTAATCCAGCAACTTAATATCAATAATACTGTAACTGATAATCTGGAAGAGCATAGCTGTTTTCTGGTAAGCGGACTTCTATAGTAATTTATATATATCCATCAATCATGCCATCAATCATCCACTACATTCTTGAGACTCTCTCATCATCACTCCAAATCTCTCAAGATGATAGGAAACCCTACGATGATTCTTATTACCTGCAGGAAATTACATTTGCAATTTGACATTGTAAAACTAACAAATCCTCCTGAGTGTTGATGGCCGCATCTGCAGGTGTTTTTGCTCAGGCTTTTACACAAGAATTAAGCTCCTTTTCTGCTTGAATGTAATATTAGAAGTGTTGAGAAAGCGCTCTGTTAACCCCTAAACTGACCCAAGGTTTTGAAAATTCATTTAATCCCAAAGAGCCAATAAAGATCCACCTGTTTATAGATAAGTGGGTGGTCGCCTATTTCATTACGGACACCGAGCTTCTGCAAAATTTTTGCCTCAAGTAATGCAAAACGATAAAACAATGTTTTCGGAGCCTAATTATTGATGAAGTCCAATCAGGATTCATGAGAAAAAGACACATCTCAAACAATATTCGGC
>NW_024875555.1:0-1442 GCF_018340385.1 Cyprinus carpio
TAACGCCTCTAGTTACACTCCTCGTCAAAAAGACTGAGGTCGCTTTCTCAAGTAGTCTCTCAGCAAGGTGGTGAAGATCTACGTTAATGAGGCATCGCCCTTACCTTTTGCTGTGACCTTGCACTCTAGGGGCAGTGGCTCTGAGCAGCGCCTTTGACCAGATGACTTGCTGGAGACGGGCAGGGAGCTGGCCCCAGTCCTGTTGGGCTACCTCCTGAAGCAGAGACACTCGGGTAGGTCCAGTGAAGGTGGTGCTTTTTTGTGTCGCGGTGCCTAAGAGAAAAAGGCCTGTGGTGCCCTGGTTTTATAGAATGTCTCGCGCTCCTAATGAGTGTTTTTTCCCCGCAGCAGCATCATCAAGCAGGCTCACCTTGTGGTCCGGCACACGCTGTTCAGGCAGTTCTGTACCTGAGTGGTGAGCTTCGGTAAATTTCTCCATCTGCGTGATTGCCAACGTGCACTCCATGAGATCAGCCGCAGGCTCTGGCAGCGTAAGCGGACCGGCCGTGATAACTCCATCTCGTCCCCAAGGACTGTTTTGGCCAACCATGTTACCGCCTTAATGATTTTGCTGTTTTCTCCCCTGAAGTTTGAGGCGCTGACATTCTGAGTTTCTTCTCAGGTCGCTCAACTGACGCTAGAGTCTGGAGCGCTGAACAGCGCGTCTCTGATAAACACATGGTCTTTGAACGCCTAGGCGTCGGCAACCTTTCCCAGAAATGTGGAAGAGTTCTTCAGGTCCTCCGCTAGACCTCCTCAAGCAGGTAATGCGGCCCTCGGTGGATTCAAGATGGGTAAGCCATATTTTAAAGCCTGAGTTGGCCATTTTGTGCGCATTCGTGACACACCTGTGCCAGACGGGTCGCTTGCGTGTCATTCTCCAGGATTTGGACATCAGTCCCAGGTGAGGGACATCATGTGATGAATCAACTCACTATCATCAGTCTTCATTTTGGGTCAATTTGTGACCGCATCAGCTTCCTGGTTCACGGTGAAACTGGATTTCTCCCCTTCCCAGCTTGACTGCAGAGAGATGCTCCAGACAGCTTAATCAGACACACCCACTGCAACGATGCTACCGCATCATGTGCGTGGCGGCTCCCTAGCTTTATGAGCCGGGGCTTGTAACGCCCCTCTGGATTACACTGTCAAAAGAAGTTCTGTGAGGTCGCTTTACCAAAGTAGTCTCACAAGCGTGGTGAAGATCTACGCGCACGAGGCATAAGCCCTTACCTTTTGTTGTGATCCTTGTACTCTAGGGGTTGTGGCTCTGAGCAGCGTATTTCTTGACCAGATGACTTTTGTTGAGGCGGCAGGAGCTGGCCCCAGTCCTGTTGGGCTACCTGAAGCAGGGAATACGCTCGGGTAGGTCAGTGAAGGTGGTGCTTTTTGTGTCGTGTGCCCTAAGAAAAAGGCCTGTGGTGCCCTGGCTTTATGAATGT
>NW_024875556.1:0-1912 GCF_018340385.1 Cyprinus carpio
TAGGATCTTTCTTTTTTGCTGTAATTTCACATTCACTGATGTTTTTTTCTTTACAGGTCTGCATACATGTTGTGGTCACTTCAGCAATATCGAGCATGGATAAATGTGCTGAATGTGTGGGACCTGTAGCAGCACTCAAGTGGATTGGCCTGAGATGTAAATGTTAGTATGATGTCTTTTACTATATGCAGCATGACATGTCTATTTTTATCATTTTAGTATCACTAATTTATGCTAAGTGAAGTCAGCCCAAAATTGTGCATAACTGTTGAAGCTAAGTAATCAATAGGAAATATGGGACCATTGCTTATGCAATTTGATATGTAATATCATTAATCAATAATAGGGGTGTAATATTGTTTTCACCTTATGTCTACATTGAGGTACAGAATCTCTGGTGTTAGCGGTTGAACATGTCCTGACATATGACATTTTCTTCCCCATAGTGTGCTCCAGTTTTTGGCACAGAGTCCCAAGCATATTTGAAGCTTCATGAATGGAATGGAAAACAGTCTCGTGGGTAAGAAAATACGATTCGATACCTTTGTTCCTTGTACATGAGTTGCTCGGTGCTGTGAATTAATCTAAATATCTTGACAATAGGAAGTAAAAGTTCAGAGGAAAGGCGAGCTGTCAGATGAGGAGTACATACCACAGTCAGAGTCCAGACAATCAGTCAGACAGTTCAGATGAGTTGACAACAAGACCAGTACGTTACGATCAAGCTAAACTCCTCTTAGATATACAGGAAGCTGCATCCTCTAAGCTTAGTGAGCCTCTCTGAGATCAGGATGTAACTGCCCTGAATGTGTCCTAAGGGGAACCAAAGGAAAAGAGAGTCTTAAAAGGCCATGGAAGCAGCAAGTAGTGTGTAAGTGATGAGTCTGATTTACTGTGTCGCGAGGAGCAGTTGACTGATGTGCTGAGACAGACAGTGAATCAGACCGTTTTGGAATGAACGATCACCTTCCTGTAGAAAGCAAGGCTCAGTGGTACGCCAGGTCAACAGATGTGTGGTTAAGTGTCTTCACCCCAATCACACAATACTAGAAAGGGACACAGTAGTGAGAAGCTTTTGAATGCAAAAAAAGCACACAGTAACGCTATATGGAGAGAGGAAGAGAGAGAGGAAAGCAGCATGGCTGAAGAAGATGATCAGTGTGTGCAGTCAGCAAAAATTTCCTCTGTACAGCAAAATAGTAAGAATTATTGTTACATTCGTGGGAAACCTCAGTCAAGTTAAGTAGCGCTCATTTGCAAAGAAAAACTCATATGGGTGAAGTTGAAGTTGTGCAGGCTTTGTCACTCCCAGGTTCACTCCGAAAGAGCGTAAAGCAATGCTGCAAAAGCTCAGGAACAAGGGCAACTTTCAGCATAACACAGGCGTTTTACAGTGTGGAGAGGGGCTCTTAAAATAAAAGCGAGCACCAAAAGAGAAAGTGTGATTCAAAACAGTTTGTGCATTGCATGTACTGCAAAGGGGATGTTTATGCAGAGGAGATCTGTGGCGTCATTTGAGAAGATGTTCCTCAAAACCAGCATCTGACGTAGTGAAAAGCAATGGAGGAGGAGAGTTTTGGGCCTGGCGTCTATGGCCAGGAGATCTTCATTCCAGTCAGCACATATCTCAAGGAGTTTGGAAACTCTTAGGTGTGATGAAGCAAGGATGACATTTCCACGATGTTGTAAAATGACTTGGGTATTCTTCAGCTTGCACAGTGGTTCTTTAAGCAAGCTTATGGACATGACCCTACCAAATTTGATGCATCACGACAAAAACTCCGTGAAGTTGGAAGATTGTTGCTGACTTCGCGTGAGAGAGTTTTCTGTGTACAGTCTTGAAAAGCTCTGAAACCTGCCAGTTTTCATAAACTCATTGGCGGTTAAGATGGTGTCTGGCTATGATGATGAG
>NW_024875557.1:0-2191 GCF_018340385.1 Cyprinus carpio
GGTGGACCTCGGCTGGCTGGAGTCAGCCAAGCAATGATCCATGTACTTCTAGGTGGATTTCAGCTGGGAACTGCTACAGTGCAAATCGAAGACTGTCCTGACCATGATATTAGGTAGAAACCATAAAACTGGTAAGTACATTGGTAGTATAATCAGTAATTTAAACAATTCATAATTGTTGCATTATTTATTTATTTATTTATTTATTTTTTTCTTCATTTTATACTATTCTACATGGAGCTTGATGGAGAGGCAGAACTCAGTAGTGAAAGAATACTCAAGCTGTCCTTGACCTGAGTCTTGCTTGGGACCTTCCTGGCCCAACCAAAAGAGAAACCAGGAAGTGGCTTTTTGGTATGCCTATTATCACATCTGCGTTAGTGTTCTTTTACTGTATCTGAGGCTTTAAGTTTTAGCATTGCTGTACGTTGCATTATTATTATTTTTTTTAGTTTAACCTAATAATCTAAACTATGCAATACTATAGGTCATTGGAAGGAGATTCGGAGTTAAGAACAAATACCGTAAAGGACTTAAAGAAACCAGAGTGTGGCCACTGTTGAGTGAAAAGAGTAAAGATGCTGGAAATCTTTCTGAGGGAAAACTAGGAAAATTCACTCACACCCCATCGGTAAATTTAATTGTTATAAGGTGTGGTGCCGTGTGGTGTGTGTATATATTGTATACCTCTATACAGAGTGAACCCTCACAGTAGGAATAATCGAATTGCAGAAATTCAGAATTTTCATTAATTCAATTTAAAAGGTGAAACTAATTATATAGACTCATTGCACATGCAATTTCGAGTTTCACCTGTGTATATATACATAGAAGCAGTTTTGGTGTATGTGTGTGTGTATGTATGGTATATATGTGTATGTGTGTGGTGTATGTATATGTGTATATATATATATATATCTATATATATATATATATATATATATGCCGACCTGTTGCAACAGAAATGTAATTGTTTCCAGATGCTCGCTTCAATGTATCTGCTGGCGCCTCGGATATCATGTGAATGATGATGATGATGATGGCGGCGAAAGCGAAGATTGTTCGGCTAGAAGATAGATGTAAGCATCTCGTGGTATTTGCGTCACTTCATTGAGACAGGTATAAATGTATTTTTTAAATAAATTTTCCTATGGGGTTTTATAATTTGAGTAAAATAAAGCCTGTGGTAAACTACTTGATGAAAGTTTTTTGTTGGGTTTGGAACGATATTTTTGGTGAGTAATTAATTGTTGATTTTGTTTTATTTAGCATCCAGCTCAGACCTTAAAAACTTGGTGGTGAAGTTTTGGCTTGGGTGGGAAGTGCCAGAAGGAAAGATGGTAGTGGAAGTGGTTAACTCTGAGATGCCGAAGTTCTCCAACTGGTTCAATGTGCCTCGCCTCCCAGCCCACTACATGGATTTCAGCAGTTTTAAGGATGATCTCCTTATGTGCCTTGGCACTTCAGAATATGGCTTTTGCCTTGTTTTAGATATGTGAAATCCAAGAGCTGTCATAACAACACCAGATTATAAATTAGATTGCATTTTACCAAAGTTTGTCATGTTTTTTGGACATTGATGAGTTCATATACGTTCCTGTATTATTGACTTTATTTTGGAGAGAAAAACCCACTTGAAATGTTACACACACCTGCAAGTTAGCAATTCAATATCTCTATGTATTCAAAAAAAGACACATGTAACTATGGTTTAATATCCATCAAAATTCAAATTGGTCAGCAGTTAAACGAATAGTCATTATTATTGCCGTGATTTGGAGAAGGGTTTAAAAAACATGCAATAGGTAAACAAACTGCTCTAAAGCAATTTCGCAATCCTATTTCTATGTATTCAAAATAACTGTAATCTTATTATACACCAAAGAAATTCAAATTGTTTCCAGTTAATCGTGTCATACCAAGGTTGGCAAAACTGCACACTGCAGCCATGTAAATGTCTATCCCATAGGATTGTGATGGTGACCTAGGATCCACTGGGTCCTTCAGTGCAGTAAGTTGCTCTGGTGTAAGTGGACATTGTACAGTGGGCACGTTAACACCAACGCTTTCATCAGGAGGCAGCCCACTGCTTTCCCAATCAATCTCGGCAATGTTCATTTCCTGGGTATACAAAAGACATTTTATATTATATTATTATATTATATATATATATATATATATATATATATAT
>NW_024875558.1:0-4113 GCF_018340385.1 Cyprinus carpio
AAATCTACAGAATGTATTCATTACCAAGAATCTCTTTATGTTTTTCTAAATCCCAAGAAGACCAGACATCATAAAAATATCCGTCTGTGAACATGTTTTATAGGCTATTTTGGATTTGGGAAATACACAGGTGTTGCAGACTTGACAAAAAGAAAAAAAAAAAAAAAAAAAAAAAAAGATCCGAGTTTTTGGGAGACAATAAATTTTGTAGACTTTCTGTGATATACAATGGACAAACCAGAAGCAACAATATCTGCAGAATAGAGAAGGGTTGACCATTCACAAAACATAAAATATCAATTGTATTTAAATTGTAATTTTTGTATTTCAGAGGACAAATCAATGTTATGGATGTGACATCTCTTCGTTATGGACCGTTCTGAAGCCAAATTTATGCAAACGCGTATAAATGCTTTAAAAACTTTAACAGAGATGTCTAGTAGCATATTGGATGCATCTTTATAGAGAAATGCAACCTTCATTCAAATTATATAATCAGGGAGTATTTGCTTTCATTTGAATTTTTTTTTTTTTTTTTTTTAAGTAAACATTTTTCTCTCATGTTTGTAGAAGAGGCACCCCAGTTTTTAGTTATTTCATTATCAAGAGAAAAAATTCAAGTGATCACACACAGAAGCCTCCCTGTCATGCATGCTCATTATCCACTTATCAGCACAAACACTGCTTAAACATGAAAAGTAATAGAGGCACATTAATTTTTAGGTTAACGTTAAAGTATGGGATCCACATTAAGAGAATAAATCTTCGCAGATACACATCCGGAGACCAGATGCAGTTGCAACCTGTAAGGGAGTTGAAGCTATGAGACGCATTTAAAATGATCTGCCGCTATTCGTTGTTCTTGTCACCTCATAAACATGTTTAATTACTCTAATATTCTTTTTAAATAAATGTCGGCTTATACATTAAATATGATAAGTAGGTTAAGTTAAATTGTACAAAATGCTAGACTGCGAAGAAGATTGCAGTTTCACATTTTATATGTAGTGAATTATTTTTACAGTTGTAGTAGTACAAAATATAAACAAATAAGATTTGTAATGAAGAAAAAAACAGACAAACAAGAATAGCCTAAATGGCCTTGTAACCCCTCAGCACATCGCTTAGGCATCCCACTCATCAGCATGCAGCCCGAACAGCCAAATCTTGCTCTATAAGGCAGATACTTAACCTGAAGTTACAGGGTGTCGCGGGTCCTTGAGAATCTTAAAATGTCTTAAATACTTTGTTTTCCTAATATAAGGCCTTAAAAAGTCTTAAAATGTCTTAAATTAAGTATTGATGGGTCTTAAATGTTTTGGTCCGTGCATATGTAGTCTGATGGACCTAATGGCGGGTTTGTCGTTGGACAGAACAAAGATTTTTTTCTTCCCGCGGTAGATTACTCGTCATCAGGGGTACGGTAATTCAGCAGAATAGAGAACACAAGTTGGCTGAGGCTCCTCTGTTTTGTCTGTTTGTCTCTTCGTGAGAGACTTCTGGAACAAATAGTGACGGCACGCAGCTCAGAGAAACACACTGAGGTAAAATTAAAATTGTTTAGTTTATTCATAACATATTAGTATTTGGGACAAGTGAGCTATTTAGCTCAATATTAGATTAAGTCTGGTACGCTTCGCATTTACACTACACTCTTTCACTGCATGATTACCATATACAATTACAAATGTAATATTGATTTTTTATTTGTTTTTACAACAGTTCAATAAATTAGAGGTTTTATTAAGAGACTTACGTTTTGCAGCCACTATATCGCCTATTTATGCTCTATTTCCGCCAACAAAATAATTCCAAATAAATCACAGCGCTGTTTTTGCATCTTTGAGAAACATTACAGCTTTGCCATTTTGTTCCTGAATTAATCACCCTTTTTAAATGATTCGCTTAAATCGCGATGACTCACTTATTAACAGTGACTTTCTGCCACCTGCTGGCGGTTTTTAATTCACATTTAAAGTATCGATCATTTTTTTTTTTTTAATTATTATTTCAAATATCAGTATTCAACGCGTTTTTATGTTTAATATATCAGATTATTTATGCATTTGTAAACTGCAGGTTAAATGCATACATGTTTTGCATTAAACAGTATGTAAATACTTCTAAATGCCACTTCAGGTGCAGCTTATGTCTGGATTTTAAAAAGAGGAATTTTGTTGATACTGATTTCATTTGCTTAATAACAGCCCAAATGTCTTTTTATATTCTAATTCACTGATTAAATGTAAGATTTTACGACTCAAAAGATAATGCACAGTTATGGAAAAAATGGCTTTATAAAGGTAAAATGCCCATAAATGGTAAAATCAGACATTTAAACTTATTAGAAAAAGATTAATTTCTATTTGAACACACCACACAGAATATCAAATATCAAAAACTTTAGGAGTCAGCTGTCCACAAAAGGCCTTAAGATACCAGCATGATAGCATACTCAATCAGTTGAAATGAATGATTCAGTGACTCACTCATTAAGTGACTTTTACCGCCTGCACTTACTGCTAGTTTAGTTGAAAGGAAGTATGTTGGAAGAAGTATGCATTTTCTCCCATCAACCTTTCTTATTTGTATATTCATAAATGCATTTAAAAAACATTAATCTATTAACATTATTTATTGCAGTTGTAATTATTTTTTATTTGCAGTGTAAAATTATTTAATCTGCCTTGTAGCAGCCCTATAGTGTACATTGAATTTATTGATAAATTGTAATAATTTGGACATGAAAGATGACGCATACATTTAAAAAGGTTAAAACATAGGCCTTTGTAGAGGTAAATAAAAAATATGCAGATTTAAGTATGTAAAAATTATGTAATTTATATAATAATACATTATATAAAATAATACTGCCCACCTGTTAAATAAGTAAGGTGTTTCCAAATCCTAAAATATTCTTGCAATTAAAAATAAGCACAGGCTTCTTAGACTTGCCGCTTATCCTGCTTAAAGTTGTTCTAAATGAGAAATGCACATAACTTCATAAAAAAACTAAATTTGCATCAGTGAATTAAATATTTTATCTAAGCTGTGTATTTTATCTCTACATTAATGTGTGCGTATTTTGCTATGTCCCTGTCATGGTGCACACACAAGCGAGGAGGAACGAGGACCACGGAGACCACGATTGAACTTCAAAAATAACAGTCTTAATAAAATCCAACTGAGTCCAAGACAAGGCAGGGCTGAGACACACAGGTGAACACAAAAAGAATGTACTTGAGCAGACCAGGCTGACACTAATAACTAAACAGACAGGAACTTATATACACAGGATAAAACTAGATAAATAATACACACAGCTGGAAAAGAAGAATCAACCAATCAAACTAAACAAGGACATGAAAGCCAACCAATATGTGGGCACAAGAGGGCGGGAAACACATGACACAGGACTGACAGTACATTCCCCCTCCCAGAAGGCTATGCATCCACGTGTCTATTCTCTAACATCCAGCACGGGAACAGACGTTTAGTAGAGCCATGGCAGATCCGGACGCTCAGGAGGCCATGCTGGTGCAGAGAGCCTGCTAGGAGGCCTTGGCCTCATTCCCGCCTCGGGTCCACTCCACTCCTTACCTAACAAGACCGACAAGACTGATAAAACTGTTCCTTTGGACACTTCTACATCTTTTAAAATGACTTGACTCTGGTCAGGGGCTGGAGCCTGCACTGACTCTCTTGGTAGGGACACTGGAGCTAACTTTGAGTTGAATTAGCCGCTGGCTATGCGTTTGACGCCGGAGCGGCCTGCAAACTGTGAGTTTGTGTTAGTCACATTAAATAATAATCCTTTAAAAGGTACTTATAGCAGAAATAATTGTTTGCAATACAACCTTGCTATTTAAAGTAAATAAAAGGTGGTCTGTTGTCAAAGGGATGACAATTCATCATTAGAAATAATTAGTCATAATTACAGTATATAGAATTTTATTTTTTTTTACAATGGACTCACCATCCAAATCTTATGAGGATTGCCCTTTTTCCCTTCTGGACACCACAGTGGAATCTGTGGCTGGCTAGAATTTGTTCAGGTGCTAAGAGCCAAAAGGCAATCTGGACTGGAATTTATATAAATAATAAGAAAGCTCA
>NW_024875559.1:0-1761 GCF_018340385.1 Cyprinus carpio
ATACCTTGACTCTAAGGACAAACAACTAAAAATCAAGTCAGAAATCTTGGTGTGATTCTGGAGACAGACCTTAGTTTCAGTAGTCATGTCAAAGCAGTAACTAAATAAGCATACTATCATCTAAAAAACATTGCAAAAATTAGATGTTTTGTTTCCAGTCAAGACTTGGAGAAACTTGTTCATGCCTTTATCACCAGCAGGGTGGACTATTGTAATGGTCTCCTCACTGGCCTTCCCAAAAAGACCATTAGACAGCTGCAGCTCATCCAGAATGCTGCTGCCTGGATTCTGACTAGAACCAGAAAATCTGAGCATATCACACCAGTCCTCAGGTCCTTACACTGGCTTCCAGTTACATTAAGGTTTGATTTTAAAGTACTTTTTACTCGTTTATAAATCACTCAATGACCTAGGACCAAAATATATTGCAGATATGCTCACTGAATATAAACCTAACAGACCACTCAGATCATTAGGATCGAGTCAGTTAGAAATACCAAACTAATCTGTTTTTAGCTGTGCACATTTATTGAATAGGTACTTTCACGATGTCCAGACTGATTGCAGTTTTAAAATTGCTTGTATTATTTTTGTTATTTTTCTTCATGATCATTTTATTCTTTCTTCTTTTTATGTCATAAAAGCCACTTTGAATTACCATTGTGTACGAAATATTAGCTTACTCATCAAACTTGTCTTGCCTTGCCTTGCCTTGCCTTAATGGAGTGTGAAAACATCGGTGATCCGAGCGAAGTTTGAAAATGCGGCATTGTGAACTTCGGCATTAGACCAGGCATTCAAACTGAGTCAGATCACCATTGTTTTCCACACTGTCTGACTATCTGGGGTAGCATTCAGTTGCTGCTGTGTTCACATTGCACGATGGGTCGGCGACAGGGGGTTTCACATTGCATGACTTTACAATGGGAAGAATGGCCCGACAACTCTGGGCTCTAAACTACATTTCACAACACCACGTGAAAGTGATAAGAGAAATAACTTGTGAGTCAGCGTCGTCAAACCAGAGTTCTCGAGCTGGAATTATTTTAAAAAATGATAGCCTGCATAAAATTGTCTGTGCATGGATTTCCAGCTACAAGGAGAAAAAGGAAAACAGATTATGTAGGGAGATGCGGTGCCCCTAAGGAGACGCGGGTCCAGTTCACTTGGATTTTGTCATTGCCACGACGCCAGCACAAATGGGATAGTTATAATATGTCGTGGCCACGAGATATTAATTTGAGGAATGATACATATTAAGCATCTTGGGAATGTGATGTTATGTCGGTAGCCACGAGAGATCATTTGTCGACATAGCGGATGTCATTGGCGCGAGATGCTATGTTGAGGGAACGGCTTGTTTCCTCTTCAGGAATGAGAGAGCTGCGTCAGCCGAGGAAGCGCTTTGGGGAACGCGTCTGGCGTAGGCGACTCTGAATATCATGTGAAATCAGTCCAATGGAAGAGCGTGGCGTCACGGGCGGGGTGGCGATAGCGACCAGGAAACTATAAAGGCACATGCGGCGCAGCTGGCATCAACACCGCGTCTTCAGCAAGCGCTCTGTGTGTGCATGTCATTTTGTCTTTGTGAGGTCTTTGGCTACTGTTGACGGCATCTGTCCGAAAGTGAGAGCTCCAAGAAAAACCC
Source organism: Cyprinus carpio (assembly GCF_018340385.1). NCBI lineage: Eukaryota > Metazoa > Chordata > Actinopteri > Cypriniformes > Cyprinidae > Cyprinus > Cyprinus carpio. The sequence goes on from NW_024875559.1 coordinate 1,649, forward strand.
AATGTCCAAGTGCAAGGCAGGAAATCCAAACATTCTAAAGGCGAATCCGGATCGCGTTTCCAGACTGTGTGTCCCTCCTGCCGCTGCTACATTACAAAGCGGGGATACACACA
>NW_024875560.1:0-1765 GCF_018340385.1 Cyprinus carpio
TATTTCACATCCACGCAGCCCAATGTCATGGTGTTAACTAGGGTCTTGAAATACCAGGCTTTTGTCAAACAAACGACATACTGAGATTCTTCAATCAGACATCAGGAAGATGTTCTTATGATGGTCCTCATAGAACTGGGTCCTCGTAACACAGGTGTAAACATACACACACTGTGACATCAAGAGCCATGTTCTTATGATGGTCCTCATAGAACTGGGTCCTCGTAACACAGGTGTAAACACACACACAATGTGACACCAAGACCATGTTCTTATGATGGTCCTCATAGAACTGGGTCCTCGTAACACAGGTGTAAACATACACACAACCTGACATCCTGGAATATACATGCATGTAATGTAATACATAAAAAGTCACTAACATTAACTTGGGTAACAACTGACGTTTAATACTTTTACTTTACTATAATCTAGGGCTGGGCGATATATCTAGTGATATAATCATGCGCATCTAGTCAGTAAATCTGGTTCCGTGATTACCGCTAAATCGCCATCACCTGCTTTCAAATGGAGCGGCATTTAATAGACAGAGCCGTATTCACTGACAAGCTACGCAATTCGCGTTCATTATCGAGCGATTCATCTGGGATAATGAACGCGATATTGCGTAGCTTGTCAGTGATCTACGATATATCGTTAGATATATCGCCCAGCCCTACTATAGTCCAGTAAATCAGAATTGACAGTGTAGAGGTTTCAATACCGTGCATCGCCATGGCCACTCAGAATCACCATAATCGTGATGTGATCTCTTCACTCAGGACAGATGTCTTTCTGGCAAATAAGCATAAGTGAGGCTTTTTCTATCCATATCGACAAGTTTATCCTATGTTTAAGCATTATGACACGCTATGCCGCCTTCCAAGAGAACCGGCCATCCGGCTGCATCGACACTAAACAAAATGACAGACAATATCAGCAGTGAAAAACTTAGGACGAGTAGATATCATATTCTTTTGTGATCACTTCAATCATTTAACACTCACTACCACAAGCTTTGATAACACATGATTGATAATTATAGCAAAATATGCACTCTAACCACTGACATGTCCACGTCATACTTTGAATCACTATGTATCACTATCAGTAAACATGTATCAAATGTCTCTTTACATACCAGAGGAGTTTTCCATTGTAGCAAAACTCAAACATGAAAACTTTAAGTGCATCGCGGATATATTCTTTGCCTCCGCCACACATTCTTTTACTTATGAGGTCTCCTCTGTATTCGAGGCAGGAAATCTCCTTTATCAAAGTCAGTACAGCTGAACACACCCCTCCCTAAACAACAACAGAGAGGGAAAACATCACGGAGAACAACACATCATCCACCTGAGACAGCTTTATTACACAAGTCCCTTTGCGGAATGGTCAGGCAAAAGAAAACTCTGTCATCTTTAATGGGTTGGTAATATTTGTTTTTTGCTAAGCAAATACTTATGGTTTGGTAACCAGGGGGTGACTAAACGATGACAAAATCTTCACTTTTGTGTGAACTATACCTTTAACTTGGCTCAATCAAATCATTTAACTCACCTTTAAAATCACTGATGAATCTGCCCTCGAGCCCATTCTTGTCTTTCTGTCGAAGTGAAAACTGTATGGCCTCCTCCACTGGCTTCAGCCTTCTCCTCTGCCTTTTACCTTCAGCCATCATCTGATGTGTCTGCTTTTAATTAATAATAATAATATATTATTATTATTATTATTATTAATATTATTATTATTATTGATTCCATTT
>NW_024875561.1:0-2994 GCF_018340385.1 Cyprinus carpio
ATATTGATAGCTGACTATACTTTTTTCATTGTTTGTTTTTAGATGAAGACTATTCTCAGATTTTGGTCAAACATCTTTGGCGAAAGTGTTCACTGGAAAAACAGAACAAACACAGTATACAAGAATTAAAATGAAAGTTGAGAGAGTGTTTAAAGCCAGATTGTACTTTTAGAGCATTTAGAGGGTGTACTTTTTATGGTAACCCATACTAGTAAGTGATATACAAATGCACAATACTTGATTTTGGGGGAAAAATTTAAAACTTAAAGATATGACGATGCGTTTCTTGAATGGTGTCATTGAGTGTGTGGAGCTGTTTGGAATATTTTTTTTAAAGAATCCAATTTTAAATACACTGCAACAACCACATTTGTCAAAATGATACGGTTTGTAATATCATGTTTTGGCCTCATAATAGCTAGGAATGAATTTAATCTTGCCTTTGTAAAAATAAGAGAAAGCAAAAGTCATAGACACGAAACACAGTTCACCTTAAAATGTAACATTGTGTATATAGGTTTTGGCCCGGTGTAGGTATTGCCTCTACCACAGGACATCAGGAGTCTAGTGTGGTGTGCACTTTTTCATTAAGCTTGACAGTTAAATATTCTCAGGAGCCCTGTGACTAGAGTCCCTCACACATGTGTGTTCTTTCATTCAAGCACAGTTTACGACTCAACAGGTATGCAAAAGAATGCGTGTCACTGTGACATGGACATTTTTGGAAAGTCTTTTCAGATGTCTGTAGTTGGCTTAAATGTTTTTCAATGAACCGGAACTTTATGGGGTTGGTGCCTACAAAGTCATAATCTCTCTCTTCAAAGTCCAGCATAAAAAGAAGACCAGCATACAAAGTGGATGCATCATCACATATTGTAACTGCATACAGGTCCTTCTCAAAAAATTGGCATATGTGTGAGAAAAAAGTTCATTATTTTCCATAATGTAAATGATAAAAATTAAACTTCTCTATAAGTATTTTTAGATTCATTGCACACGTCAACTGAAATATTTCAGGTCTTTTATTGTTTTAATACTGATGATTTTGGCATACAGCTCATGAGAAACCAAAATTCCTATCTCAAAAAATTAGCATATTTCATCCAGAGCCAATAAAAAGAAAAGTGTTTTTAATACAAAAAAGTCAACCTTCAAATAATTATGTTCAGTTATGCACTCAATGCTTGGAGTGGGGAATCCTTTTGCAGAAAATGAGCTGCTTCAATGCGGTGGCATGGAGGCAATCAGCCTACAATGGCACTGCTGAGGAGTGTTATGGGAAATTCCAGGATGCTTCGATAAGCTGACGCCGCTGCATCAGAGTGTTGGGTCTTGCGTCTCTCAACTTTCTCTTCACAATATCCCAACAGATTCTCTATGGGGTTCAGGTCAGGAGAGTTGGCTTGAGCCAAGTGAGCACCGCAGTAATACCATGGTCATCTTGTTGAGACACGACATCGTGCCATCGAGCCATAAAAGCGTAATTTTCAGCAAGATGGAGCATGAGTGCAATACCCAAAAGTCTCCTGATAGCTAGCTGCATTGACCCTGCCCTTGATAAAACACAGTGGACCAACACCAGCAGCTGACATGGCACCCCAGACCATCACTGACTGTGGGTACTTGACACTGGACTTCAGGCATTTTGGCATTTCCTTCTCCCCAGTCTTCCTCCAGACTCTGGCACCTTGATTTCCGAATGACATGCAAAATTTGCTTTCATCCGAAAAAAGTACTTTGGACCACTGAGCAACAGTCCAGTGCTGCTTCTCTGTAGCCCAGGTCAGGCGCTTCTGCCACTGTTTCTGGTTCAAAAGCACACGCCTGTGCACGGTGGCTCTGGATGTTTCTACTCCAGACTCAGTCCACTGCTTCCGCAGGTCCCCCAAGGTCTGGAATCGGTCCTTCTCCACAATCTTCCTCAGGGTCCGGTCACCTCTTCTCGTTGTGCAGCGTTTTTTGCCACACTTTTTCCTTCCCACAGACTTCCCACTGAGGTGCCTTGATACAGCACTCTGGGAACAGCCTATTCGTTCAGAAATTTCTTTCTGTGTCTTACCCTCTCGCTTGAGGGTGTCAATGATAGCCTTCTGGACAGCAGTCAGGTCGGCAGTCTTACCCATGATTGCGGTTTTGAGTAATGAACCAGGCTGGGAGTTTTTAAAAGCCTCAGGAATCTTTTGCAGGTGTTTAGAGTTAATTAGTTGATTCAGATGATTAGGTTAATAGCTCGTTTAGAGAACCTTTTCATGATATGCTAATTTTTTGAGATAGGAATTTTGGGTTTTCATGAGCTGTATGCCAAAATCATCAGTATTAAAACAATAAAAGACCTGAAATATTTCAGTTGGTGTGCAATGAATCTAAAATATATGAAAGTTTATTTTTTTATCATTACATTATGGAAAATAATGAACTTTTTCACAATATGCTAATTTTTTGAGAAGGACCTGTATATTTTCAGTAGATAACCAATAGTATATTGATAGTATACGATATTTATCACGCTGATAAAGGACTGTTCAGAAAAGTCTGATATAGAACAATTAGTTAAGAAATAGATCAGCATGTCAGATTTTGAGTAGGAGAACCATTACAGGACACTAGGAAAATTCTAAAATATGGTCACTTTTTTATTTAGGCTTTTAAGCGGGAAAATGATTTAAAATAAACCTAAGTACAAGTTTCCTTTAAAATTATAAACTAAGATTTAAAGATGTACTGTTGAATAAAAATCATAATTTCGGTTAAATTTGAAAGTAAATAAGTAAAATATTTTATTTAAAACATTTAAGATTTCATCTAAACAATCTTTTAATTTTGAAAGATCTTATTTAAACTCTTAAGATCTTAAGATTCAATCTGGAAAAGGGTTACCAGACTACATCTCAGATCATCTGGTCTAACTCCGCCCTCACCAACCCGTCTCTGAGTGGGCCCATCAGTTTTACATTGGGACTACCCCAGGGGGACCTGTGAGGTTTTGGTTATGAT
>NW_024875562.1:0-1992 GCF_018340385.1 Cyprinus carpio
AGGCAATCTGTGGTCTAATTTCAACGACTTGGCTATAGCCCTATTTTGAACCAGCTAGTCTAAAATTGTTTACATGTACAGCTTGTGGGATGCATGACATCATAACAACCAAGTATTTTTTTGCAAAGTTTAAGTGCTTATTTTTGCTGTCACACATTACATTTCCCGATTAGATTTCTTGCTGTTAAAGAAATAAACATGCAATTACGCATATCCCAACCTGTAAATAGCGAATTTGCCCTACTGAAGACATAGCCCACACCAGCGTGGGAACTTAGTAGTTGGTAGAAATTACGGCCAGATCTCGCGATAAACAATACCGCGAAGCCATGAGCTTTTTGAAGAAGCAACCATTGAGCAAAGCCACGGGAAAGAAGGGCCAGCGTGAGCAACGGCTGCTCTGCCAATCAACGAACAGACAGACAACAGAAATAAGGACATTTTTAGTTTTTTTTTCTTGTAAGTATCTGTGTTATCTCTTTGACATATTTGCCCATTCTACATTTGATATCTTGTAGGGACCATTAGAAAATTATAGCTTAGATAGACAGGGGTGAGATGCATGCATTCTGTGGTTATCTCAAAGGCAAGGGATTTGGTTCAAAAGCACTTTGTGTTATGTTGGTTTAAAGTCTCTTCCATATCCCGATGGCAATCCACAAGATGCGTGGTCTAAATGATTTTATATGCTGACTGTGGAGAAGCATGAAATGTTGCTACCAGTCATATATTTCCTCAGTCAACTTTATGCATTTTACATACCTGCTAAACACCCTGTAATAAGTGCAATGAGAGATTAATAATTCATAGAAATTAGCTAGATGTTAAATAGTAAAGTCTTTCGGCTTCTGGCGAAGTTTGTTGCATGCAAAAACTGAATCCTCATTTCTCCAAATGTTGGTTTGTCACTGGGGACGAGAAGCAGGCTGAAGAGGCCCTAAAACTTTTCAGTGCTTTATAAATCTAGCATATTACATTTGGACCGGTACATGCTTTTCTACAGGACTGGGGAAGTCAGTAAAATATATCTCAGAACTGGGTGATGTGATCCACGTTCTTTTACTGATTTAAATGTCACCTCGTTTTATTATTAATTATACAGTGAACAAATTACAGCAATAAATATACGAACAAAACACCACATATTCAACCACACAAGGAATAAGTAGCTATACCGGTTTTCTTGTTGGTACGTGCACGAGTGTTGACTAATTCCGTTTTTTTGTGTGTGTGTGTGTGCGTATTGTTTAGTACAGATACGGCTCAGTGGAGAGACTGGCTCAAAACTGAACAGTATTTGTTACCAATTGTTAACACTCCCGTCGCAATTGATGTATTTAAAGTAAAACATGATGATGTCCAAAAAGCCTTTTATCGTGCTTATTTTCTTTCTTTCTTGGCAGGATGCCGTGATGACCAACTTCCCAACGGAAACTGAATTAGACTTGAGGAATGCCATCGGCAGCATTTTAAACAAGCACCAGGGAGAGTGGGGATGGGGGGGTATAGAGATAAAAATAACAGTTAATCACTTCACTCTTGATAGTTTGTCTCGTGATCTGTATTGGAGTTAATATTTTTCCATGTCATAAGTTGTACGAATATTGGTTGTCCTTTAATACAATTTTTTTTTTTTATTACAAGTTAAAATCTTACTTTTTTATGTAATTACATTGTTTATATTTTGTTATTGTCACAAATATTTTATTTCTTATGTTTTTCATTTTGTATTGAATATTGTTTTAAATATTGTATTAAGTTTTCATTATTAAAAATTTTGCTTTTATTAATAAAAGCTTTATATTTAATTTGTTTGTTTTAATTGCTATTTATGAGAAGAACATGTTATATTTAGTTGACAAAAAATATTTTAGGTATTGTTTTGTTATCTATTATGTAGGCATTCATAATCTGTCGATTTGATCATTATGGTTAGACATCTATTGAATTTTCACTGACAGCCCAAATTCAGCCTTGTTTTAGTCTAGACGT
>NW_024875563.1:0-1950 GCF_018340385.1 Cyprinus carpio
AGTCAGTTTTAACCAAGGAAAATGCTTCGCTGCGCCGATTGGCATAGAAGCAGCATCATCATTCTGGTGCTTTTAGATGTGTTACAGAAATTTAATTGTGCTGTGAGAGGTCAGTAAATGCTGTAACACTTGACTGCCATGCTTTTCTCCCCCCTTGGTTGGTAAGAACAAAAGTGGATGTTCAGATGACATTTTCCGATTGAACAGTTGCAGTTCTGGCTCCTCCGTCTCAACATACTGTACTGCTTGAGATGTACATTCACATCATACGTTAGCCGCAGTGGTAGGGTTACGTTCACGTGACACTGCAGTTTTTCGCCAGTCATACATGTTTATAATTTGCGTGTGTAAATAAATGCATAACATTGCATCAACATTTAATTTGTTTGCTGTTCTGAGCGTGTACACGCGAAGTTGCGTGTAATCTACAGAAGTCTACAATCTACATCTACGCAGATCTCTTATGCGTCTTATTGTACTTAAACTGTCAAATACATTAAATTACATAAACACAGTTGATTCCTCTGTCTAAAAAAGTAGGCTAGGGGTAAGTTGTGACCGCCAGATGCAGTGTAAATGTAATATTTAATATGATAAAACTAATTTCAATCAGGGCATATACATATTATTGTAAATGGCAGAAAAAAGCTCTGTCTATGCTATATCCCCAGTGCGGTTTGTCGAGCCATTCATTAGTCTGGTTGTTTTGATGAGAAAGAGATTAAATAGTCGTAATAATCCTTGCCCATACACATTATTTCTTTTCTGTTCGCGATGGAACTGAGGCGATGACAGTACGGCTTGATCTACACTGTACGAAACCTACAAAACAACAAAACAGCAAATATATAAATGGATAAGTATATTAATTCACTTAAGTCCACATATTCCTCCAAAATAAAAGTATAAATAATTAAATGTGCCAGGAGATAAATAAACAAAACCAATGTTGGAAATGAAAGAAAACAAGTTAAAGGAAATTCTAAACTGAAAGGTTTCATTTTTTCCTTCAAGAAAATTTATTCATTTTTGAATGTATCTCCGTGTTATTTTTTCCTTAATTTTAACATGCAAGAGGTGTCAATCAAACATCAGAAGGCATTCTATATTCCGTTGGCTGACAATGTTGAGAACAGTAGTAGCTGCTATCTGCTGATTATATTCTCTTCAGAATGGATTACATCTATACACGCTGTAGGTTAGATTAGCAGCTACATTTTGATTGTGGGTGTAGAATACATTGATTCTGCTAAAAAAGGGCAGTTAAAATGATTTCAGTGGCGATATGCATGCATATTCAATTAGGCTGCTACAGGGACAATCTGGCAGAATTCCAATCACAGTCGCAAAAAATATAAACGTTCAATCATTTCATTCAAAATGGATGAATGATATTTGCGCCAAAATAGCTAGATGCCTTGTGGCTCAGGCTGACTTGTTGTATTATGAGCTTCTGCCACTATATCGATTTTGTACAGTAAAATGTTAATATAACTTTCAGCCAATTGGTTACACAGAGCCAAAGGCTTATGTTTGAGTGACACCCTCTAATTTGAGACAATGTGCCAACGGGGAATAACATAAATAATGCAGATGCGCAAAGAAGAAATAAGCCTCCGGTAAAATGGAAGAAGGCAAACTTTCAGTTTTTAGCCTTTCCTTTAAAGGGCTCAGATAGACCACTGGAATGGAAATGTCTGTCATCATTTTTTGCTCACGCCGCAAGTTGTTTCAAACCTGTATGAATTTCTTTTTTCACCTTAACACAAAGAAGATATTTTTTGTAAATATTGGGTAACCAAGTTGATGGACCCCATTGACTTCGTGGTATTTTTTGGTCAATGGGGTCCATCAGCTTTGTTTGATTCCCTACATTTTACAAGCTATCTTCTTTGTCAGATAGCTGAAAAAAAATTCCTCCCAGGCTTCATTCTTGAAGCTGACTCTAAC
>NW_024875564.1:0-1700 GCF_018340385.1 Cyprinus carpio
GTACACTGTATGGCCCCATTGACTTGCACACGCGGGTTTCCATCAACTCATGACTGACCTCATGAGCAGCCATCCCGAGGTCTGACCCTTTCAAAAGACGGAACTGGACCAACATTCCCAAGGTCCTATCGGCTCAGAGCATGGTCAAACCTTAAACCACCGCTGGCCCACACCTTCACTGATACGAAGTGCAACTTCACTGCACCTGAAGCCATACACTGCATGAGTGCCAGCAGTGTGTACTACGAATCCTTCAACAACTCGCAGTGATCACATCCCCACGCGGATGCTAGTGCCATGACTTCGACTTTGAACTATTACACCTGTCATACCATTCCACTGATGAACTACCGAAGGGCCGTATGACAACACATTTTACTCAGCCCTCAAATTCTCGCCATCACTCTGACGATAGTGACCACAAGACTCAGGCAAGCGACGTCAAAGGGCCAAACCTTAGCTGTTCACAGTCTCCCACCAGAGCGTCGCCTGAGTACTTTGAACATACAACCTCATGCTCAAAACTGATGACACACGGCAGGAGAGCCTCCAGGTTTTGAATCTCCAAGTGCAGCAAATTCACAAGCGCTAATGCACTTGAGAGCGATACTGGATCGTCAAGGACTCAGACAAGTTCTGTATAAGTTCAAAGAATCCTTTGCCAAAGACTCTTTAGACTGTGGTCTCACCAGCCTCCACACGGTACGCATCCCTACGCACCCTGATGCTCCTCCCACTTTTGTCAAACAGTACAAGATTCCCATCGCCTCACATGAACCGGTGCAGGAAGATCATCGAATCTATGCTTGAGAAAGGTGTCATCCGTCCACGCAACAGCACCTACTCAGCCCCCATCTGGCCCGTCCTCAAACCTAACGGCGAATGGCGACCCACCATTAACTACAGGAAACTGAATCAACAGGTGCCGCTGTCACAACGGCCCATGACCCAGCTAGAACAAGAAATATCCCAAATCAGAGGAGCCACAATCTTCTCTACACTTGATGTGGCCTCTGGATTCCTGGACCATTCCGGTGCACCGGAAGACCAACACAAGCTGGCGTTTTGTTTGGCAACCGACGGTTGCACCTTCTCAACGGAGTGTCCGTTTGGCTCACGCCAAACTCACCAGCTGAATTCAACATCTTTCTGAACAAGGCCTGCCCAGATGCTAGAATGAGAGGTAACCTGATCTATGTAGATGATGTTCTCATGAAAAGTACAACGGTGGCCGACCACCTGGAAAGAAATAGATTATGTTCTGAACCAATTATCCACCGCCGAGCCAAGATCGGCCTCCCACAGGACAGGACAGTGGTGCCGGAACTAAGGTTAACTACATGTGGGCCTGCCCATCGGATCCCAAGGGCTGGAACCACAGTCGAACCGTATTCATGCTATTCAAACATCGCTTCCCACTCAATGTCTCTGGAGCTTCATGGAGTTTTCTAGGTATGCAATTACTCTCGACAGTTCATCTAAACTATCAGACATTGCCAGACCTCTGACAGCTCTGCTAAAAAAAGACTGCCCTTTCGTCTGGTCGAAGGCTCAAGAACATGCCATGAAAGAACTAAAAAGACATTTATGCACAGCTCCATGTCTTGCTTACCCCGATCCACAAAAGGAATTTTACCTGGAAGCTGGGTTTTCTGACCAATGTCTCAGTGCTGGCCTGTACCAACGGCATGACCAAGACA
>NW_024875565.1:0-3196 GCF_018340385.1 Cyprinus carpio
AAAATATAAGAAAAATGAACAGCATAAAGGAAAAGTAAAGAAAAGTCTGGACAAATCAAATGACACATCCAATGATGTACACTGCGAAGCTGTGTCAGAAGTGGAAGTTGATATTGCCTGTAGTCAATCTTTGAGAGATTTTATAAATACAGACAAAGTATCTGTGAATGAAATGTATGCTGAACAAAAAACAGAAACACCTTTAACAAAAGAAAATGCAAGTGATGTTGAATTTATTTCAGAAACCGCCACTGTTTCTTTACAGAGTGTGGAAAAGTACAAAACTAATGATACAGATGACCAATCAGATGATTTAAAGTGCAAAGCTGTGTCGCAAATGGAAGTTGATGTTGTCTGCAGTCAATCTTCCAGTGATTTCATAAATACAGATGAAATATCTGTGAATGAAATGTTTGCTGAACAGAAAACAGAAATGCCTTCTTTGTACCTAACAAAACAGATTGCAGGTGATGTTGAATTTATTTCAGAAACTGGCACTGTTTCTTTTCAGTTTAGCCATTAACAGTACAGCAACAAAAGTGTCCCACAACTTAAGAAGCTGAGACACATTGTAAATGTTGCTTAAAAAGAGAACAGAATAATCCAAGAATGAAATTGTTGGAAATAGCTGAGCCTTGTGAAACTAAAAGGAATTTTTGGGGGATGGTAATTGTTTTTTTTGAGAGCCATAAGCTGCTATAAAGTGGAAGTGAAGTAGAACACAGAAAAGTAAGGCGAATGGCAGTTACACACACATACTGCAGAATGAAGAAAAGTATGTACAGTATATCTCTCAGACAAGGATACTGACTCTGTACCAGAGTACATTGCCACATCAAAGAATGAAATATGTTGGAACTTGGGCAACAGAGATGGAAATACAAGCAGCCAGTGATTTAATTGGTGCGAACATATTTACATACCGTCAAGACAAATGGCTCAAATATTCATCTTCAAATGTCTCCTCTAACGAGACACAGTTGTCAACACAATGGGATTTATTTGAAACATGTAAATAGGCTGTCATTATGAAGTTGTTTTTATGTGTAAAAAACCAAGGACAATAGTTGTGCCTGCTTTTTGTAAAACCACTTTCTGAAGTTTCAACCATGTAATATATACATTTAAAGGTTTTGTCAAAACCACACATGTTACACTTTATAAAAAGAGAGAGTAATATAATTGGTGATTATGATTTCAAAGAAAAGAAAAGAAAAAAATGGAAGCTAAGAAAAGATATCATGAGGATGAAACTTATAAAGAAACAAAAAATTAAATGCAGTACTGAAAAGTATAAGGTACTATTGCACCAAGAACAGGTACGCAAATACAGCATATATAAATATCAAATCAAATGATGTTACATGGTTAGGATGTAAAACACTATAGCATTCAAAGTATCATACAGATAAATACACAACGATTTGTAAAATATTTAGCATTAATAAATCAATGAACATGACACACGAGAGAGTCTGTCAAAAGCCAGTTTTCAAACATACATGACGACGAAGCACCAGAGAGTCTGGCCAAACTACGTACTTCCAAAATATAATACAGATGAAATACACAAAGAAATGGTGATAAAGTACAATATACAGAAATATAAAACTGATATTAGTTTTGTCAATAATATAAAAATGAGAAATGTTGCAAGACGATATGAAGCACAGATAAAAATGAAAGAGATGGACTTTGTAATTGAACAGTTTAAAGAAAAAATATCTACAGGTCCTGAATATGTTTGTTCAGTGTGTCATCGTTGCTGCTTTAAAATGCAGGTAAAAAAATGCAATAAAAATAAATATCTTCAAAAATCAATTCATGCTGGTTATATGGCAGAAAAATGTATTACATTGAAATATCTGCATGAGTGTAATAAAGACTGTACTGAAGACCTGTGTTTATAAAAACAGCCCTGCTGGATCTTTATGGATTTGTCATACATGTGATAGAAAAATTTGTGAAGGTAAAATGCCTGCTGAAAGTGTAGCAAATAATCTAAGTTTGGATCCTATTTCTGTTGAACTGAGCTGTTTAAACTGTCTTGAGCAACATCTAATATCAAAGCATATTCTTTCATGAAAATGCTGGCTTTACCACGAGGAGGACAGAATGGAGTCCATGGCCCAGTAACCTGCATCCCATCTAATGTTACAGAAGTTGTGAATGTTTTACCCAGATCAGGTGATGATTTTATGATACGAGTAAAGCTTAAGAGAAAACTGACATATAAAGGGCATTATGAGTATAAATTTGTGAATACTGATAAAATTAAAACAGCATTGGCATATTTAAAAGAGAATAACAAGTGGTATACAGATGTAGAGTTTAACGAAACTTGGATTAATCCTTTGAGTAAAATAGAAGAGGAAATGACTGATAAAAAGTGAAAAAATGAGGAAATACTTTAGACAATTGTGAGGACATGAATATTAATGAAGAGCATAACATTTTGACATACGATATGAGATGACTGATCAACACTTCATGATCGAAAAGCAGCATGGTTTGTTTAGTAGGATTCTTGTTACAACCAGTTGGACATTTGCACAAGAGAGGTTTTAGATCAACATTTTGATGGCGTTATGTCACTCTGCACCAGCATAGGGCACTAATCCAGTGAGAATAGTTAATGGACAAAACTAATGAAGCCAAATGTTTTCAGTTTTTGTTCCCAACATCTAGGAATATGCAAAGCCCTTTCATGATTCACGCCCTGAAAAATTAACACTGTCTAAGTATTTACACAACAGCAATTTAAATGCAGATGTAATGCATTTGCCCAAAACCTTGATTCACATCTTCTTATGGACCATATTTGTCTGAGCTGAACTAAGACATTTCTAATGTATTCATTGCTTTTCTGGTCTGGAGAAAAGCATTGTCACCCCCGCGACAAGGAACAAAACAAAAATTACTTCAGAAATGCTAACAAAACAAAGATTCACTTCAAAGGATTTTTAAATTATGATGAGGGTTATAAATTTTAAAGCCAATAAGAGGCAGTCCCTTGTTTTTTGGCAATCTGTTCAAAAAGATTTGTTTGCAATGGTTGTATTAAATTTGGGATACCAACATGGTTTTGCTCATTTTCATCAGCTGACTTGCGATGGCCAGAGTTAATGAAGTCTATTGTCAACCAAGAGGGTTGTCAAACTCCTATTGATGAACTGGACTGGTCTGATAGATGTGG
>NW_024875566.1:0-157 GCF_018340385.1 Cyprinus carpio
GTGTTTTTGAGGACTTTTTTTAATGTTATAGCGCCAGCTATGGTTCGATCACCATGAAACTTTGCATGCTTCTTAAGACTCACTTGAGATATAGTTTCACCAAGTTTCGTAAAGTTTTGAGTTTTCGTTTAGGTTTTATAGGCTTTTTATTATATTT
>NW_024875566.1:435-517 GCF_018340385.1 Cyprinus carpio
AACAGAGCCAAAAAACTCATTAGCGCCAACTAGTGGCTGATTTCTTTCAAAATTCTTACAGACCTTAAGGTCCATGAGTCGA
>NW_024875567.1:0-241 GCF_018340385.1 Cyprinus carpio
ATTTGGCCAATGGCGGCCATGTTTTTTGAGATATGAGAATGTCCTCAAAGGTACTTGTGTCCCTTCAGACAAAGACAATGCAAACCAATTTTTAAGTCGATCGGACCAACGGTTGCCTAGTTATACCCATTTATATGTTTTTTGTGTTTTATAGCGCCCCCAAGTGGCAGAGGTGCGCAATTTTTTTTGTTTTACCAAAGATTGAGCATATACATATATGTACCAAGTTTGGTGAAGATAT
>NW_024875568.1:0-73 GCF_018340385.1 Cyprinus carpio
TATGTTAATTTGTAGTGTTTGTGTGAATATATGAACATGTTCTACAATTTGAGGTCATTTTCTATAGAAATCT
>NW_024875568.1:470-1258 GCF_018340385.1 Cyprinus carpio
GCCACATGATTACTGAGCCAAAAAACCCGTTAGCGCCAACTAGTGGCCGATTTCTTTCAACATTCTTACAGACCTTTAGGGCCATGAGTCGAACATGCCCACTGAGTTTCGTTCCGATCAACCTCTGTTAACCTTTGTTTAATAGGTGCTTTTAAAATTGTTTTGGCCAATGGCGGCCATGTTTTTTGAGATATGCAAATGTCCTCAGACACTTGTGCCCCTTCAGACAAAATACACTGCATATACCAATTTTCAAGTCGATCAGACTTGTAATGGCTGCCTAGTTATAGCCATTTATGTGTTTTTTCTATTTTTATAGCGCCCTCAAGCGGCAGAGAGGCGCAATTTTTTTTATTTGACCAAAGATTGAGCTTTATAAACATGTGTACCAAGTTTTAGTGTAGATATCTCTATTCCCATTCAAGAGTTATAGCTAAAATAACATTTGGCTAACGTTAGCATAGACGCTTTTGGCTTAATTGTTTCACAATAAAATTGAAATTTCTACTTTTTGATAATTATTGATATTTAGTGCACAGAGAATATTTCTGCAGTGGTTTGGTTTGGATCAGGTGAAAAACTCTTAGGATTCTTGCCCGCAAAAAGTAGGTTTCTCGATATAACACAATTTTCGCTGAGAAAAACCATGGTATCGTAGAGCAAAAACCCCGACTCCACTTTTTGTCTCGACTGACCCAAGGGATTACAACGATGTAAAGCTTTGAGTCTACTGGCCAAACGGTTACCACTGACGGCCAAAAATGTCTGAAATTTTAGTTTTTTGCGCT
>NW_024875569.1:0-1632 GCF_018340385.1 Cyprinus carpio
CCCTTTTCAAAATTAAGCTGTTATAGCTAACCAAAGTACAAAATTCAAATTTTTTTGATAATTATTGATCTAGAGAGTCCGAGGAGAATGGTTCTGTAGTGGTTTGATCGAGATTAAAGAGAAAAGCCTGAGACTAGTTTACCCAAAAGTAAGTTTTTTAACTTATTTGTGAATGTTAATGAAGCGATTTGATTGACAGCATTAGGCCCAGAGGCAAAGTTGTTCATAATGAGGGAGATCTATTTTAAGATATGAAGATCTAGTGTTTGTGAATATATGAACATGTTCACCACAACTTAAGGTCATTTTCTATTGAAATATTGTGTTTTTGATGCCTTTTTAACTGTTATAAGCTACCTATGGTTAAATCTCCACAAAACTTTTGTACTTGTTCAGAGTCATCTGACCGCGTTTTCCGCGAAGATTCATAAAAGTTTTGAGTTTTGCATTTTAGATTTTATAGGCTTTTTGTGTGTATGTTTGGCTGCCCTTTAAAAATGACTGAAGTTACTTAGCTAGCAGGACAAAAAATTAAAATTTTTTGATAATTATTGATCTAGAGAGTCCAAAAGTATGTTTTAACATAAAGAAAGTATGTTTAAATTATGAATAATTAATGAACGATTTGACTGACAGTAATGGTTCTTGAGGCAAAGTTGTGCATTATGAGGAGATCTTTCAAATGATATCCATATTGCATGGATATGTGAAACACCTAGTGATTACAGAGCCAAAAACTCGTTAGCGCCAACTAGTGGCCGATTTCTTTCAAAATTCTTACAGACCTTTTCGGGCCATGAGATGAACATCCCCACCCAAGTTTCGTTCTGATCAACCTCCGTTAACCTTGTCTAATAGTTGCTTAAATTTCATTGGCCAATGGCGGCCATGTGTTTTTTGAGATACGCAGAATGTCCTCATATAGCAATATTGCCCCTTCAGACAAAGAAACTGCATACCAATTTTCAAGTCGATCGGACCAATGGTTGCCTAGTTATAGCTGAATTTATGTTTTTTCTGTCTAATAGCACCTCCAAGTGGCAGAGCTGCGCAATTTTTATTTGACCAAAGATTGAGCTCATACATGTGTACCGAGTTTGATGAAGATATCTCATTCCGTTCAAGAGTTATAGCTAAAATAACATTTGGCTAACGTTAGCATAGATGCTTTTTGGCGCACTGTTGTGGCGTAAGAATCAAAATTTCAACTTTTTTGATAATTATTGATAATGAGTGTCAGAGAATATTTCTGCAGTGGTTTGGTTCTGATCGGGTGAAAAACCTAGGACTAGTTAAGCAAAAGTAGGTTTTCAGATATAACTCAATTTTGCGAGAAAACGAGTGCGTCATATAGAGCGAAAAAATTCTGGGAGCAGAGCTTTTTGTTCGGGCTAACCCAAGGTTACAACGATGCCATGTTTTTTGAGTCTGACAAGCGGTTTTCTGAGCTACAATAAAAATCACAGAAATTTTTTGTTTTTGGCGCTGTAGCGCCCCCCGTTAGGCCGATTGGGCCGGTTCTTTGAGCCTGAGTGGCGAGAGCAAGACTACTACCATTTGACCAAGTTTTCAGCTCTCTAGGCCTTCACGGTTTGGGCTGCCCGTTCAGTTTTAAAGGCGGAAGAATAATAA
>NW_024875570.1:0-1736 GCF_018340385.1 Cyprinus carpio
CTATTTGTTTTGGCTTTGATAGGTGGGGTATGTTTGGCCAATCTTTTCTAAATTACCCTTTAAAAGCTAACAAAGTACAAAATTTCAACATTTTTCGATAATTATTGATCTGAGAGTCCACAGAATATTACAGCAGTGGTTTGGTTCGATCGGGAAAAACCTAGGACTAGTTCAGCATAATATGTTTTAACATATTTGTGAATAATTCATGAACGATTTGCTGACAGTAATGGTTCTTGAGGCAAAGATGTGCATTATGAGGAGATCTATCAAATGATTATGCATATTGTGTGAATCTGTGTAACACCACGTGATTACTGAGCCAAAAAACTCGTTAGCGCCAACTAGTGGCCGATTTCTTTCAAAATTCTTACAGACCTTAAGGTCCATGAGTCGAACATGCCCACCGAGTTTAGGTCTGATTGACTCGTTAACCTTGTCTATTAGCTCAAACTTATGGCCAATGGCATGTTTTTTTGAGATAGCATAATCCTCATAGATATTTGTGCCCCTTCAGACAAAGAAACTGCATACCAATTTTCAGTCGATCGGGACCTAGCGGTTTGCTAGTTATAGCCATTTATGTGTTTTTCTGTCTTATAGCGCCCCAGAAGTGGCAGAGGTGCGCATTTTTTATTATTTGACCAAAGGTGAGCTTATACAAATGTGTGCGAGAGTTTGATGAAGATATCTCATTCCGTTCAAGAGTTATAGCTGAAATAACATTTGGCTAGCGTTAGCATAGATCTTTTTAGGCGTACTGTTTAGCGTAGAATCAAAAATTTCAACTTTTTTTCGATGATGGCTGATGTATGAGTGTCCAGAATATTTCTGCAGTGGTTTGGTTCAGATGGGGTGAAAATCCTGGGACAAGTTATAAAGAGAAATGGGGTTTGGGCTATAGCTTCGGGATTTTACTTGCGAAAAAACCGTGCGATAGAGCAAAAATTTTGGACTCCGCTTTTTGTTCGGACTGACCCAATGATTACAACGATGTAATTACTTCAAGCGGTTTTCTGACTACGGTAAAAATGTGAATTTTGCTTGTGCTGGCTGGCGCCCGATTAAACCCGGGATTGGGTGAGACATTAGAGTTCTCCCAAATTGAGCTCACAATCTGGCCAAATTTCAAGTCTCTAGGCTTATACGGTTTTGGTCTGCCGCGATCAGTTTTAGGGCAGAAGGAATAATAATAATAATAATAATAATAATAATAATAATAATCCTAACAACCACCAGAGGGTTTCAGCACTGCGTGCTTGAACCCTAATAATACACACAATAAAAACTTAACAATTACAAGAGGGTTTCAGACTTCGTGCTTTAAACCACCTATTATTAAATATAGCTGCAAGCAGCTTATTTACCGGGTTCAAGCACTTTAAGACCTTTTGGGGTGGTCTCTCGGCCAACCTGGATGTATGGCTGACAAACTTTTGACTCAATGAGATTTTTTTAAATGTTATAACAGTGGTTTTATAATGTTTTGACATGAATCCATAAAACATTTGAACAGTACTGTTTAAGTTAGTTGAATTAGCCCATTAGTGATCTTCTCCGCTGCTAATTAGTGGTTGCAAAAATGGTAATTTCTCATACAAGCACTGTGTTTTTTTAAAATTTATAACTATTAGAGTGTTATTTTTTTGCCCCAATCCCTCTTAAATTTTGCATGCTTCTCTAGAATGAAAATATGCATTATTTTTACACAGTTTTAAAAATTTGTGGACTGTCTG
>NW_024875571.1:0-1961 GCF_018340385.1 Cyprinus carpio
GTTAGCTATAACAGGTTAATTTTGAAAAGGGGCTTGGCCAAAATACCTAAAAGCCTATAAAACCTAAACGAAACCTTAAAACTTTACGAAACTTGGTGAAAACATGTGTCAGATTAGTCTGAACAAGCATGCAAAGTTTCATGGAGATCGGACCATAGGTGGTGCTATAACAGTGAAAAGGGCTCAAAAAACAAAGATTTATATGGTAAATAGCCTCAATTTGGTTGAAAATGCTCATATATTCCACACACAAACACTAGATCTTCATATCCTTATGATAGATCTCTCCTCATTTCTAATTTAACTTTGCCCTCTGGTTACCAATATTGTCAATAAAAGCTATTTAAATTAAATACTTATATAAAATAAATTAATCAAAAGCTACTGTAACAAACTAGTCATAGGGTTTTGGTTGAAAATCAATACAACCACTGCAGTACAATTCTCCTAGCCTCTCTAGGTAAATAATTATCAAAAAATGTTGGTTTATTTGCATTGGGACAACTAAAAACTCATCATTTTATAATATACTCTTTACATAGTGTATTTTGAAACCTATTAATACAAACAGAAAGCCCACAAATTCTCAGAAACTCACAACAAATATATGCAAAAATCTCATTAACAACAAGCATGCAAAATTTAAGAGATTGGGCAGAGAAAAATAACACACTCTATAGTTATAAAAGTTAAAACATACACAGTGTTATATGAGAAATAACAATTTACTAACCACTATAGATGGAATGTGGAAGACCACTAATGAGCTCATTCAATTAACTATAACAGTACAGTTCATGGCTTTGTCCGATTCATGCTTAGACATTATAAAATCACTGTTGTAAAATTTTTAAATCCTCATTGAGGTCAAAGTTAACCATCGTTCATACAGACACATCCCAGTTTTACAATTTTGACAGATTATGATTACAGTGAAACCTGAAAATGACATCTAAGCTCTTTAAAGAGAGAAGACTTACAATATGTTTTTGTGTCACTTATGAATTATTTCAAATATCTATATCTGCAACAAAATGTGTCTCCATATATATCTGTGTGTGTGTGTCTCTGTGTATGTGTGTGTGTCTGTGTTTCTGAATTTGCTTATAGAGTATTGGTTAAATCCAGTTTAATCAACTAATTTCAGTCTGTATTGTGACTGTCTGTGAGCCTATTCTCCATTTTGGATGTGTTTAACTGTCATCCATATATCCAGGCTTTTCGGCCAAGACCACCTCAAAGGCCTTAAAGTGCTTTGAACTCCTGCAATTGCTGCTTTTGCAGCTATATTTATTATTAGTTCAAGGCACGGCGCTGAAACCCTCTTGTAATTGTTAGATTTTTATTATTATTATTATTATTATTATTATTATATTATTATTATTATACATATTATTCCTCGCCCTAAAAACTGATCTGCAGCACCAAAACCCAAAGGCCTAGAGACTTGAAATTTGGGCTGCTGGGATTGTAGAGCTCAATTTGGAGAGACTCATCAAAGTCTCGACTCAATCGGGTTCAACGGGGCGCTGCTACAGCGCAAAAATACAAAAATTTCCGGACATTTTTGGCCCAAGTAAGGTCAGAAACCGCTTGTCGGCGACTCAAAAACATGGCATCGCTGTAACTCTTTGGGTTTGTCTGAACAAAAAAAAAAGTGCTTGTGCTGCATTTTTTGCGCTCTAATACGCATCGCTTTTCCCCCCCCCCCTCGCGAAAATCGAAGTTAAATCTGAAACCTACTTTTGCTAATCAACTAGTCCTAGGATTTTTACCCGAATCAGAAACCAAACCCCTGCCAGAATATTCCTCATGACACCATTCTCAATAATTATCAAACAAAAGTTGAAATTTTGATTCTTACGCGAAACAGTAGCCAAAAAGCATCTATGCTAACGTTAGCCAAATGTTATTTTAGCTATAACTCTTGAACGGAATGAGATATCTTCATCAAACTCTGG
>NW_024875572.1:0-585 GCF_018340385.1 Cyprinus carpio
TTAAATCAAAATTTCAAAATGTTTTGGATAATTATTGATCTAGAGAGTCCAGAGAATATTTCTGCAGTGGTTTGGTTCCGATCGGTTGAAAATCCTAGGACTAGTTACGCAAAAGTAGGTTTGGATATAACACAATTTTTCTTGCGGAAAAACCGTGCGTCGTAGAGCAAAAATTTGGACTCCACTTTGTTCGGACTGACCCAAGGATTACAACGATGTAAAGTTTTTGAGTCCACGTCAAACGGTTTACGACTACGCGGGCCAAAAAATGTCTGAAATTTTTGTATTTTGCGCTGTAGCGCCCCGTTATGCGATTGGGTCGAGACTTTGATAGGTTCTCCCCAAATTGAGCTCTACAATCTGGCCAAATTTCAAGTCTCTAGGCCTTACGGTTTGGTCTGCACGATCAGTTTTAGGGCAGAAGAATAATAATAATAATAATAAATATAGCTGCAAGCAGCGACATTACGAGGTTCAAGCACTTTAAGACCTTTGGGGTGGTCTCTCTGCTGCCATCTAGTGGTTAAAAATGGCAATTTCTCATACAACACTGTGTGTTTTTTAAAATTTATACCAAATGCAATT
>NW_024875573.1:0-1772 GCF_018340385.1 Cyprinus carpio
CTTGTAATTGTTAGGATTATTGTGTGTGTGTGTGGGGGTTCAAGCCGCGCGGTGCTGATATTGTAATTGTTAGGATTTTTATTATTATTATTATTGTGTGTATTCTTCCATGTAAAACTGAGCGGGCAGCCCAAACCGTAAGGCCTAGAGAGCTGAAACTTGGTCAGAAGGTAGTCTTGCTACTTCTCAGAGAACCTATGAAAGTTCCGCATAATCGGCCTACTTGGGCGCCATAGCAAGCAAAAAAAACAAATTTTTCAGACATTTTTTGGCTGTAGCCGTGAACCGCTTGTCGAGATTCAAAAAATATGGGCACGGCTGTAAATCCTGGGTTAGTCTCGCCTGTTCTGCTGCTTTTTTTCGCTTCATCGTGCATCGCTTTTCGCGAAATCGAAGCTATATCTGAAACCTACTTCTTTGCTTAACTAGTCCTAGGTTTTTCAACCAGATCAGAACCACAAACCCATCGCAGAAATATTCTCTGACACTCACATCAATAATTATCGAAAAAGTTGAAATTCTGGGATTTTTACGCTAAACAGTGGCGCGCCAAAAAGCCGCTTCATGCTAACGCAAGTGGAGTCAAATGTTATTTTTAGCTATAACTCTTGAACAAACGGGACGAAATATCTTAACTAAACTCGGGTAATACATGTGTGCATCAGCTCACTTTTTGGTCAAATAAAAATTGCGCACCTCTGCCACTCTTAGGCTTATAAGACAGAAAAACACATAAAATGTTATAACTAGGCAACCGTTATCCGACGGGACTTGAAAATTGGTATGCAGTTTCTTTGTCTGAAGGGGCACAAATATTCATGAGGACATTGGCGTATCTCAAAACATGACCGCCATTGGCCAATGAAGTTTGAGCTATTATTAGACAAGGTTAACGGAGGTCAATCAGAACGAAACTTGGTAGGCATGTTCGACTCATTTGCCCTAAAGGTCTCTAAGAATTTTGAAGAAATCGGCCACTAGTTGGCGCTAACGAGTTTTTGGCTCTGTAATCCGTGGAGTTTCATATATCCATGGAATATGGATATCATTTGATAGATCTCCTCGCAATGCACAGCTTTGCCTCCAAGAACCATTACTATCAGTCAAATGCGTTCATGAATTATTCACAAATATGTTAAAAACATACTTTCTTGAACTAGTCCTAGGTTTTTAAGCCCGATCGGAACAAACCACTGCTGTAATATTCTGTGGACTCTCTAGATCAATAATTGCTCGAAAAAATGTTGAATTTTGTTCTTTGGTTATTTAAAGCAGTAGTAGAAAAGGGGTAGCCAAACATACCCCAAAGCATATAAAGCCAAAACAAATAGTCAAAACTTTATGAAACTTAGTGAAGACATGTGGCAGATGACTCTTAACAAATATGCAAAGTTTTATAGAGATTGGTCCATAGGTGGCGCTATAACAGTGAAAAGGGCATCAAAAAACACAAAATTTCAATAGACAATGACCACAAATTGTAGAACATGTTCATATATTCACACAAACACTAGACCTTCATATCATATGATAGATCTCCTCATTCGCGAACAACTTTGCCTCTGGGACTGGAAGCTGTCAATCAAATCGTTCATTAATCATTCCTGAAATATGTCAAAAAACATACTTTTGCTTGAACTTGTCCTAGGTTTTTAAGCCCGGTCAGACCAAACCACACTGCAGTAATAATCTGTGGACTCTCTAGATCAATAATTATCGAAAAAATGTTGAATTTTGTCCTTTGGTAAGCTATAAGGGCTCATTTAGAAAAG
>NW_024875574.1:0-1831 GCF_018340385.1 Cyprinus carpio
TTACGAAACACAGTGAAAACATGTGTCCCATGACTCTTAACAAGCATGCCAAGTTTCATGAATATCGGACCATAGGTGGCGCTATACCAGTAAATAAAGTCTCCAAAAACACAATATTTCAATTATTACAGAAATAAATTGTACAAAAAATGGTTCATATATTCACACATACACTATATCTTCATATTGTAAGATAGATCTTCTCATGCTGAACAACTTTGCCTCTGGGAACAATGTTCTCAATAAAACTCTTAATTAAATATTCAAGATTAATTAATAAAGATAATTTTGCGAACTAGTCCAAGGTTTTTCACCCGACCAGAACTAAACCACTACTGAAATATTCCCTGGACACTGATTATGGATAATTATCAAAAAAAGTTGAACTTTCAACTCACTGTCGCAATGGGGCACCAAAACGTTCGTAAGTCGAGGACCAATTTTACGCCAAAAGGCTATAACTTGTGAACAAAATTAGATATCTTCACCAAACTCGCTAGACATATGTAGTGGGAGAACAAAACTTGCCAAATAAAAAAATACGCAGATTTGCCACTTGCGGCACTATAAGATTGAAAAACGCAACCGAAAAACTGTTGGACTGATCACCTGAAATTTTGTATAAAGTGTCTTTGTCCAAAATGGCACAAGTATCTATGAGGACATTCACAAGTGGTCTCAAAAAACACATGGCCGCCATTGGCCAAAAACAACTTAAGTTCATTCTATTAAACAAGGTTAACAGAGGTTGATCAGAGCGAAACTCAGTGGGCATGTTTGACTCATGGCCTAAAAGGTCTGTAAAAATTTTGAAAGAAATGCGGCCGCTAGTTGGCGCTAATGAGTTTTATGGCTCAGTAATCACTGGCTGGGTGGCTTACACAGATTCACCCAATATGCATATCATTTGATAGATCTCCTCATAATGCAATAACTTTGCCTCCAAGAACCATTGCTGCAATCGAGATCAAAACCATTTCATTAATTATTCCACCCAAATATATTACGAAAACCTGCTTTTGCTTAACTGAGTCCTAGGTTTTCACTTAATCAGAGCCAAACCACTTTTGTAATATTCTCTGACTCTGTAGATCAATAATTATCAAAAAAATGTTGAATTTTTGTCCTCGGTTAGCTATATATAACTGGGTCATTTTTTAAAAGGGGCGTACAAAATATACTGAAAAAGCCTATAAAAACTGTGTAAAATGAAAACTCAAAACTTTATGAAACTTGGGTGAAAATGATAAAAGAGATGACTCTTATCAAGCATGCAAAGATTCAAGTGAGATCAGCCCAAAAGAAGTGTGGCGCCGCCATATAACAGTTAAAAAGAGCATCAAAAAAACACAAGATTTCTATAGTAAAATATCTCTAAATTGTAGAAATATGTCTATATATTCACAGTAAAAGCACTAGATCTTCATATCATATGATAGAACTCCCCTACTCTGAACAACTTTCTCTAGGCCTATCGCTGTCAGAACAATCAAATCGTTCATTAAATATTCACAAAATATATAAAAAACATGCTTTCAAGTGAACTAGTCCTAGGTTTTTCTCTTAACTTCGAACAAACCTACTACACAGAACGTGATTCTCGGGACTCACTAGATCAATAACCATTAAAAAAAAATGTTGAATTTTTGTCCTTTGGTTAGCAGCAACAGGTTAATTTTAGAAAAGGGGTGTGTACAAAATACTCAAAAATCCCATAAAAAACTCTTTACGAAAACTGAAAACTTTTATGAAATCTCTATGAAATCATGTAACAGGTGACTCTGAACAAGCATGCAAAGTTTCATGAAGATCGGACCATAGGTGGCGCTAT
>NW_024875575.1:0-1935 GCF_018340385.1 Cyprinus carpio
AAAAAAAAAAACCTTGGAAAACAGCCATATTTACGAAAAGGTGCTTAACCTATATATATAAACTATGAATTAAATTAGTGTTTAATTTTTAGAAATCACCATTTTTGTTGTCATAAAAGCCTTCTTCATTACAATACAAAAAACAATTGTCAGTAGTAAATATTATGAAAACAATAACTGATTATATAGTTTATGTATTATTGTAAAAACAAAAACAAATTAGCAACTCACACAGTAATCATCAACACTGCTTAAAATGTAAGTTGAAAAATTAAACTCTTAAGCATGAATAAGATACAGAACTTAAAAACTAATAAGTTCTAACTAATGATAAACTGATAAACTAATCGTTATATATTTGTAATCATTCAAATAATATTGGCCCCTTTCATAATGTTGTTCAGAAATGAAGGCCACAATGCTAATGTTTTCCACACGATGGCGCCACAGGATAGCAATACTTCAAGATTGTTCAAAAGACTTGAAAATGCTTTCTTAATGAATATTGTTCTGTGTATGTGATTTCAAAGTCTTGATGCTTCGGATTAACCTGTTAATTGCCATATCCCTTTAAAAACCTGAGTGCCAGGGGGTTACTTTGTAAATGCATATGCCCAGCTGGGCAGAGTTTACCTGATGCCACCGGGGTGGCGCTTTTGCACTGATGGCTTGAGCCTTCGCCATCGCTGCTTGCACCTTTATATATTTAGGCCCAAGCCTCGGAGGGCTAGGAGCTCCTTGTTTTTCTAAGATTATTCTTATTAGGGCCAAAGCCCGGAAGGGGCCATAGAGCCTGCTATTCTTATTTTTTATTATTTTTTTTTTTTTTTTTTAACCTTCCGGGGTTTTGGAGGCCTTAAACATACTCAAAAACTCTTGAAAATTGGGCACACACATTGGAACCCTGCGGCCATCAGGGCGCCGCAGAGGGCTGGGACCTAGGCGTGGCACAGGGGGCTCTGGCGCCCCCTGGAACACAGTCAGAAATCTTGAACCATAAGCTCACACATACTTGCACATATTCATATATGAAACTCTGTACACTTATAGATCTCATTGAGCGAACAACTTTGCACTCTATGTCATAGGCTCCGCTTAACAGGAAGTCAGCTATTCAGGGCTGTTTAAAAAAGCATGCTCTGGAATTTGAAATACTCCTCTGAGGAATTTCCAACTGTTTGCCTCGAAAAGCTTCGGTGAACATGATCTCAAGACATTGGGGATGCAAAAAATTGCCAGGGGATTTTTTGATATCTCGAACGGTTTGTCCGTGTGGCGTTGAAATTAGGGGCAAAAAATGAGAAACAGGAAGTGTCTAATAACATCCACATACATTTTCTGATCTTGATCAAACTTCAGGGGTTTGTTCGTTTTATGATGCTGATCAGCACTGATGTGACTATTAGGAGTCAAAGTTATAGCGCCACCAACTGGCAGCAGGAAGTGTGTCATTTTCAAAATGCTTTGAATTCAGCATCTTATTTTTACTCAATTTGCTTCAAACTTCATCAGAATAATGACAAAACATGGCCGATATAAAACTGTTGAGGGGATATTGATAACTATAATATTGTTGCCATGGCAACATGTCAAACCTGAATATTCTTCTCTGGTGATTTTGAGGCAGATAACATACATAGAATTTCATGACTCAAAACACATATAAGTATTAATGATAGTTAGGACGCCCCAGAGGCTGGGATCCGGCGTGGCACAGTGGCTCTACGAAGCGCCCCCCTGGAACACAGCGTCAGAAATCTTGAAGTATAGCTCACACATACTTGCATGTATTTATATGAAACTCTGTACACTTATAGATTTTGAGGGGATTTTGATATCTCAGACCGGTTTGGCCGTGGCGAGACAATGAGATTATGGCGAAATGAGAGAGCAGGAAGTTTCCTATAGCATCCCATACATTTTCTGATTTTGATC
>NW_024875576.1:0-1316 GCF_018340385.1 Cyprinus carpio
TACCTGGCAGGGGAGACACCATGATCAAGAAGGCGGTTCACCCAGGCTGAGGCTCAAGTCCATTGCACTCCGGCCGGCTGATCCCTGCGTAATTCCCCAAAAATGGGAATCTCACTGCATAATTTATGGTAGTGGGGGACTGCGCTTCGCTTCTCCCCTGAAAGTGCTGGTTGAGAAAAAAGCAGATGGGTTTTTTTCTCCTGATCTTTTTTATACAGAGCGTTTGTTCTGATCCAGAGAGCTGTTCGTGGATGAGGACTTCCGTCCTATGCTTGGTATAGGGCGGGCGTGTGTGGTGTAAAAAAAAAAAAGTCACTTGCGCTCTTGAAAAATCGGCCCCCTGGTGGGTTTCAAAATTTCTCACAGACCTCTACTTTTCAAGTCGATCGGACTGACTGCTGCCGAGCTAGAAGCAGTTTTCCTTGATTGTTTAGGTTTGTCCTTTTTCATTTCACTTTCATTTTTTTTTTTTCACCTTACAGCGCCACCAGGTGGCCAGACGAGCTTCGGTAGCGTTACGCAGCGCGGTCCTACGTCCCTAGCGTTTCAGGAGTCTCCCTGACTTACCAAAGCAGAGATGCGTGGCCATGTCCCGCTTCCTCCCCGCTGCACCATTGCAGCATCGCTTCTTCGGCCTTTTTGGCTAAGATCAAGTGTAGTATCTGTTCTTATCAGTTTAATATCTGATCGTCCCCTACCGAGGGGACTACATATTAAGTGATTTTTGGATCTGTGAGCTGGAGCCGGGCTTTGCTCTGTCCACTCCGCACGCATCGGCCTGGTATTGCAGTGTGCTCCGAGGAGCGGTGTGCTTCCCTTTCAGGGATTGCTGCTTATCGTGATGAATAACAAAAAAAAAGGAATGAGGCCTTTGTCCTGGCTCCCCCTGAGGTCTGCTCTTGCGAATGCCCGTGGTTACTGTTTTAGTGAGAATTCTCACCGGATGCATCCACCTGAGGCGCTTAAGGTCTTTTCACTAACGAGCTGATGCATCCAGAATCAGGTGTGTCTGGTTAAAAGGGAGTCATCTAAAACTCTTCTAATGAGCTGATGATCTGAATCAGGTGTGTTTGATTAAGGTGACATAGAACACATTCATGCAGTGTTGGGGGGCCTCCAGGGCGGTTGGAGGCGTCAGAGCCAGGGTTGGGAAGATGGCTACGTGCCAGCGGCTGGCAGTTTGCAGGCCAGTAACGGAAGGCAGCCGTCCTTCCTTTGCTAGGGGCGGGGGTTCACCCGTTGATGAGGACGGTAGAGACGGAAATGGTACCTCTGACTGGCGCCTGGGCCTTCATACTTACCTGGCAGGGGGGAAC
>NW_024875577.1:0-1576 GCF_018340385.1 Cyprinus carpio
CTTTAAAAAGGATGTTTAAGAAATAAACATGATTTTTTTAATAAAAACATGATGTGAAGCTTAATGGGAACAGGGTGTGGTTAAAAAGGGTAAAAAAAAAAAAAAAAAAAAAAAGCATTACCCATTAAGCACAGCCAGACTATTTACAATTAATAAAGTACATCTTAGTGAAATGCTTTTTTCTCATTTTTAAAATAAAATTAAATAACTGTTCTGTGAGAAATTAATATTTTTTAACATAACTTCTTATACTGAAAATCAATATCTTGTGCACTAAAAAATGTCTCAATGTAGATTTCCATGAGCTTAATGACTACATTTTACCCTAGGCCTACAAAAAAATTATAAACATTTGAGTTTCTCTTGCCTATAAATCCATTGAAAAAAAATATATTAAGCTTATATCTTCAGAAAGCACATTTAATAACTATTTACAGGAATACACAGTATATATTACACAAAGCCTTATCTAACATGCTATCTGGCCAAAATTAAAAAAAATTGTGAAACATTCACTACTTTGCAAAATATTTCACTGTTGGGTATATTGGCCGCAGCAAAAAAAAAAATGTACATCTTACCTCAAATCTGGTTTCACTTGCAGTCTACGCTTCGAAACTGTTAAAAAAAATAATAATCACATTAAAAGAAAACACAAAGACTTCTCCTACATTTCAAGCTTTTCCAGCACTGACAATAATGAAATGGTATGTTATCTGTTATATGTTATCTCACTGGCTTACAACCATAGACCGTATAAAAAAATGGACTTAGTGTCCGTGACGTCATCCATAGGTTTCCGAGGAGCGTTTCTAAAGACAGAAATAGGCGGAGGCGGCCTTACTACAAACGCTTAATAACATTCATCACGTGTCTTCACCATGCACTGCAAATGCCACGTTGTCCTGCCGACGCATTTCACGTGCTATACGATATAATTAATTCGATTTCGAACGCGATATGTCGAGCTTGTCAATGAACTACGGATCTGTGTAAAGAATGGCGCTCAATCTGAAACAACTATGGAGATTAATTCGATCAATCACCGCTCTTACTGACGAGATAAGCATGACAATCGCATCGCGTTAATTGCAACTCGCTAACATGAACTCACACCTATAAATTAATAATAACATCACAAAGAACACAAATATTGTAAAAATGGCGGATTTATTCCTTTATAATCAAAATTCTGACCTGGTCGATTACGAAACTAGTACTGAAATAAAACGATGCCTTTCAACATTTTTGCACAAAATACAGCCACAAAACATTCAAACACACAGAAAACAACTTAGACTGACTTAATAATACCATGGATGAGTAATATTAATACTCAGATGATTAAGATTACACAGAGAGCAACTCCACCGCATGTCTTACCTTGTTTTGCAAGTTGAGAAAAATGGCTTCCTTTCCGGGAAACAGGAAGACGTTCTGTCTAACAATAAATCACACTCCCTCTAGTGGATGGAATAATAAAAACACGTTATGATTACTGGTAAATCTGAAAATTATGTAACAAAGAGAAGACTTGCAGTTAGTATTTTATTTTATTTATTTAACTCAAAATAAT
>NW_024875578.1:0-1808 GCF_018340385.1 Cyprinus carpio
TGCACAGCAAAGTGTTGAGTCCCAGCTGACCAGCTTTGTAAATGAGCTGCTGAGGAGCGATTGTGTTGAATGCCGAGCTGAAGTCTATGGGATGGTGCATTCTAAAGTATGAGCTTTTCTCTGTAATGCGTGAGAGGCGGAATGGAGGGGCAAAGCTAAGTGGCGGGCATCATCAGTCGGTGGGGCTGGACCAATATGCAAATCCGGAAAGGGGCCCTGGGAGGGGGCAGATTCGCATTCTGATAAGTGGTGCATGACTAGCTGCCATTCAAAGTACCCCGCGAGGAAGGTAAGTAAGTGCAACAGGACGGTAGCTCACAGCAGGATGGAGACAGCTTCTTCGGGACTGGAATGATGGTGGTAGCGAAGTAGCATGTGGGAACAAACAGCCTGATCTGGCAAGATGTTGAAATGTCTCGTGAAGACTCTCAGTGAGTTCCACTGCACAGTCTCTCAGTACACACCCAGGGATGCTGTCAGGACCCCTGGAGCTTTGGCGTGGCATTGATCCTGCTGAAGGATCTCCTCACACTGTCTGGGGTCAGTGCCATCACCTGGTCACCGGGAGGAGGTGGAGTCTTCTGTGCAGTGGTGCTGTTTTGTTCTTTCAAAGCTTGTTAAGAAGGTATTCAGCAGGAGATGCTGCAGCCTGGGCAGGCCCGTGGCAGGGAGCTTGTAGTGCGTGTAAATGGTCAGTATCCCCCCTGCCACAGGTTCAGAGTGGCTCTGTAGTCACTGTAATGATGGGCTATCCCTCCTGAAGTACCGTCACTTAGCCTGTCTGATGCCACTGGATAGGCCAGCCCTGCTGTCCTCAGGCTGTAACTCATCTCCAGCTATGAAGGCAGTGTTCCACTATTCAGGAGTCTGTATACCTCTCCCGTCATCCACGGCTTCTGCTGGCCTGGACAGTGATGGTCTTTTGTGACTGTTACATCATCAGGTGTTATTGTATGTGGCAGCGTGCTTAAACATATTCCAGTCAGTGGTGTCAAAACAGTCTTGAAGAGCCTCTGACGACCCTTCCGGCCACACTTGTATTTGTTTGTGAACTGGTTTGGTGACTCTAATGAGCGTTCTGTATGCAGGCATTAGCATGACAGTGATGTGGTCTGAGGCACAAAGGTGGGGGAGGGGGGCGGCTTTGTAAGCTCCTCTCTGTGTGGTATAAACAAAGTCTAAAATGTTTTTACCTCTTGTTGGAAAGTTAATGTGTTGGTGTATTCTTGGAAATACACTCTTTATGTCTGCATGGTTGAAATCCCCAGCTATGATGAGAAAAGCATCAGAGTGGGCTGTCTGCTGCTCACTGATGTGCTGGTACAGTTTATTTAGTGCATCGTTCCTAAAATGATTTAACATCAACATTTCTCTTGTGTTCCATATTCAATATCATAAAATATACATAGGCCGGGAAGGAAAGGACATTTATTTACAACTTGAAAGTCAGGTTAGTCTTTGCTCACTCATGATTATCATGTGTAGTATTGATATTTGCTCTTAGTGCAGTGTCTTTGTAGTGTTTCTACATCTTGTCATTTTTCCAAACCATTTAAAGTAATACTTACCTACTATTTATTTACTGTCATTTGAAATGAGCAGCATGTGGAAGAGGAAAAGAAGTAAAGTGAAGGGTGGTGGAAGTTTTTTTTAATGATATGATTAATTCATGACAGAATTTTAATTTTTTTTTAACCCAATGGATTGGGTAGTAAAGTTGCAAAAACCCCAATTAAATTAAATAACTGGTTGAAATTGTCTTATTAATCACTTCCTTATCACATTAGGTTGCTTGCAATTGTTTAGTT
>NW_024875579.1:0-1654 GCF_018340385.1 Cyprinus carpio
TATAAAGCCAAAACAAAATAGTCAAAACTTTATGAAACTTGGTGAAAACATGTGGCAGATGATGACTCCTGAACAAGCATGCAAAGATTCATGGAAGTCGGACCATAGGTAGAAATTTCAACAGTACAAAGATTCTATAAAAACACAAATTTTATATGGTAAATGGCCTCAAATTGGTTGAAAATGCTCATTTATTCGCACAAACACTAGATCTTCATATCGTAGGATAGATATCCTCATTCTGAACAACCTTGCCTCTGGGACCAATGTTGTCAATAAACTGTTAAGTAAATATTATATATAAAAAATAAAATGAAATAAGCTAATTAACAAAACTAGTTCAAGGTTTTAAGCTGAAAAATCAATTAAAGGCACTTCCATTAGAATTCTTCACAGCTTATCTAGGTCAATAATTATCAAAAGAAATGTTGAACATTTGCATTTGGACAACTATAAACTGGTCATTTTATCTGATATGTTCTTTACATAGTGTACCCAAAGGCCTATTAATACAAAACAGACAGCCCACAAAATGATCAAAACTGTGTAAAATAATGCATATTTTCATTCTAGAGAAGCATGCAAAATTTAAGAGGGATTGGGCAAAAAATAACACTCTAATAGTTATAAATTTTAAAAACACAGTGTTGTATGAGAAATTGCCATTTTAACCACTAGATGGCGACGAAGAAGATCACTAATGGGCTAATTCAACTAACTTAAACAGTACTGTTCAAAGGTTTCATGTATGATTCATGTCAAAACATTATAAAACCACTGTTATAACATTTAAAATCTCATTGGAGTCAAAGTTTGTCAGCATATTATTAAGAATAATTGTATGATTGGTCTCTTTTAAAGTAACGTTAATATGACATAACTCTGAAATGAAAGAGCGTCTCTCAAACGGAGCGGATTGGCTCACTTAGCAATGACGTCACACGGATGTAACGGCATTTAGGTGTTTAACGGCGCTGATGAGCGGACTGTATTATATTTATATACATATTAAATTACGGAAAATCGTCTGTGTGAAATGTGATACATTTAACGGAAAAGACAAATTTCTAAAAGACCAATTTTTATTACAATTTAATTGGTTTCATGAGTGAAAACGCCTGCTATTGTTTTTAGTATTATAACCCTCAGAAAAACGAACTGTTCCCTCAGACGGTTTGTTATTATAATTACTTATTATAATTACATATTATTACTTTCTTTCTTCATAGTTTTAAATGTCATTTACTTTTGTTGTCGGTCCATACTTTAAAAAAGTAATTTAACTAAATTGGTTAAGTAAAAAGTAATTTACCTCAGGAAAACGCACTGCTGGGGATGTCACTCAAAGGGGAGTCAGGCTGTGCGCGCGGTGGCACGGACCCCGGCTTATTTAAAGGCTATGGTGCAGGTTAAACACTACTTTCGATTAATGGGTACGTAAAGCAGTCAAAATATGTATATAAAGTTAGAAATGTCTCCAAAATGGTGTTAAAGTCCAGTTTGTTGTAGTTTTTGGTTAGTAACGGTTATTTTTTACGCAATTCGGCGATGACGTCACATGAGGTAGACGTGCTGGAAGGTAGCCTCAGCCTTGCAGCTCAGCTACTAGAACTAGTTCTAGCACTCAGTGACTATGGCGTCTACTGGGATGAGG
>NW_024875580.1:0-1888 GCF_018340385.1 Cyprinus carpio
AATGTTTGCACAACTCGCAAGTTTGCTAACACTTAGTAACATTCCGATTCAAACAGTTTGCAAACCAAGATTAATGTAACAACAAAATCATTAGTTACCCTGTGTGGAAGACAAAGGGTAGTGAAGTCCTGCAGGAATGAATTATGTCACTGTCACCAGCAAGACACACACAGCAGCAGTGCAGGGGTCGGTGTTATGAAGCTTCCAGTGCCGCGGCAAACAGATAGAAAATGTCCTCGCAAGTTCTCTTCTTCTACTTCTCCCTTCTGATATTTCCCCACGCTGTTGGCATCCAGTTTATTGGTGCACGTGGTCTCTTTCGGCGCTTCGTGCTCAAAGACAGCAATGTGCATATTAGCGAATACTACGCTTTTTTTTTTTTTTTTTTTTTTTGAAAAAGGCTAATTTTAACATCTCCCCCAGAGTTAAAAACAGCTGAGTTTTTTACCGGCTTTTTAATCCATTCAGACGATCTCCTGGCCTTAGGAAGAATATATATATATATATAGCTATATATTTTTTTCTCCTACTATGGATGTCACGGGACCAGAAATACAAAGCTCATATAGGTCCAAAAAAATATTCATTTAGCTTTTTAGACAAAGTGAAAGCGTTCACATTCTCTGATGTGAGAAGCTGTAACACATAAAAATGTTTGTTATTTTAACTTGTAAATACTTTCTACACATCTAGACTACTAAATCAAATCTTTATGTTTTGGGGGCTTAAGAATTAGCATTATAATTGACATTCTTAGTTTTCTTTTGGGCAATAATATGATGAGTTTAAAACATAAAAGACTCTGTATTTTGGTGATGATATAAAGTCAACTTAAAAAAAAAATAAGTCAATGGAACAAACTGGAATCATATATTACCAATACTTAAACTTACCCACAAATTTAAGTGCACTCAAAACAACTAAGTTATTACTTCATCAATTCATTTTTGAGTTAGGTTAAATTTATCTGAATGAGTCACCCAAATTATTGTGATGTTTAAGTTACGTTAAATTAAAATCTTTTATTAAGATGGGCTGTTAGGTTTTACAGTGCAGCTCATTAGGAGAAGAGGTCCATGAACTGAACTGAGTGTGTCAGATTCAGAAACATTCAAAATGTGTGCAGGGCATTAGGTCCAGGAGCCTGGGTTAGGGAGCACTGCTGTACACTAATAATTATTCAATTAAAAAAGTACTTATTTATTTAATAAAATATTTTTCTCTTTGGCCAATGAGTTTAATGCTTAAACAAACCTGTGTGACCATGGCAACCTGCGATTATCTACACATGGATAAAAACATTTTGTATCCATCCCACAGTCTTGTAAATTTGTTAACTGATAGTTTTTTTTATTTAATATTTGTATATTATTATTAAATATATTATTATTATTATTATATATAGTATTATTATTATTATTATTATTATTAAATAAACTGTACATTATAATATTATTATATTAACTGGTTTAGGGCTATATTTTTTATAGCCTATTTACCGTTATACTTAATTTCCCCCTTTCAATTGGTGTAGCGCTTTATCTAATTAATTTTCTGTATAATATGCTAGGAATTATTAATATGCTGCACGCCATATTTTGGAAATACTGTAAAGGACTGACAATTATGCCACAAAGTTTTGACTTTTTTTGATTGTATTTACACCCGTAGGACGATAAATGAGCGTGCTTCTTTTTATTTACAAATAAAACTACGCAAATGATTCATTCCTCAACAAGACAACACATTAATAACAGTCTATTAATTAGACAAAAAATAAATGGAAATATATAGTTACAGCATCTAAATTCCACTTTTAAACTGCTCTTCCATTAAAAATTATACCACATTTTGCAGTCATAACAGTGCATATCAACATCGTATTTGG
>NW_024875581.1:0-1830 GCF_018340385.1 Cyprinus carpio
CAAATTACATCACCACCTCACTCACTTCCATTATTTTTTTTTCATTATTTCCCCAAAATGCTAAACAACAAAACCATTTAAACTGGAAAGCAGAAAGTGGAAAATCAAGCCAAAAAATCATGTAGTAGTGTAGCTTAAGAGACTATAGACAAGTTGACATCCATTTAATAAGAGGCTCTTATAATGATGTTAGTTTCTGTATCTCCATCCCCATGAATGAAATATTTTACTTGGTTTCTTGGAATATGTGCCATTTAGCTGAACGTAGACTCAGTCTAGATGTTGTAGTGTGCTTAAATGACACGTCACTATGAATATATAAGTGATCAAATTGAATGCCTTGTTGCTTGATTTTTACAGTTCTGTTTTTTGCTGTGTGTGTGTGTGTGTGATTAACTTTGTGCCTTAAAACAGTTTTTCAATTATTCTTTAAAAAGGATGTTTAAAAATAAACATGATTTTTTAATAAAAACATGATGTGAGCTTTACTGGGGAACAGGGTACTTAAAGGTAAAAAACAAAAAAAAAAACGTACCCATTACACAGCCAGACTATTTGCAATTAATAAAGTACATCTTAATTGAAATTGCTTTTCTCATTTATACCAAAATTAAATAACTGTTCTGTGAGAAATTAATATTTTAACATAACTTCTTTATACTGAAATCAATATCTTGTGCACTAAAAAAAATGTCTCAATGTAGATTTCTCGTGAGCTTAATGACTACATTTACCCCTAGGCCTACAAAAATTATAAACATTTGAGTTTCTCTTACCTATAAATCCATTGGAAAAAAATATATTAAACATATCTTCAGAAAGCACATTTAATAACTATTTACAGAATACACAGTATATTACACAAAGCTTATCAACATGCTATCTATTAAAAAAAATTGTGAAACATTCACTACTTTACCCAAAATATTTCACTGTTGGGTATATTATTGCAATATATATAAAAAAAAAAAATGTACATCTTACCTCAAATCTCGTTTCTGCAAGTCTTCTGCAACACAAAACTGTTAAAAAAAAATAATAATCACATTAAAAGAAAACACAAAGACTTCTCACTACATTTCAAGCTTTTTCCAGCACTGACAATAATGAAATGGTCACCTCCAGCTGGCCTGTGGACAAAACCCATACATACAATCACATGCAGGATTCACTAAACACGATCATTTATGGCTTTGTCAAAACTGCATATTAGGAGAGGTGCTGATATTACGTTTACTTTGTTTCTTTAGACGACATCTAATTGATTCTTTATCCACTGAGAGATTAAGCATGACAATCCGCACTGCGATTAATTGGGCCCCCCACCGCCACCCTAAACATGAACTACTAACTATTAAATTAATAATAACAGTCACAACAACACAAATATTGTAAAAATGGCGATTTATTCCCTTTATAATCAAAATTCTGACCTGGTCGATTACGAAACTAGTACTGAAATAAAACGATGCCTTTCAACATTTTTGCACAAAATACAGCCACCAAAACATTCAAAACACAGAAGAAAACAAACTTAGACTGACTTAATAATCCCATGGATGAGTAATATTAATACTCAGATGATTAAGATTACACAGAGAGCAACTCCACCAAAGATGTCTTACCTTGTTTTGCAATTTGAGAAAAATGGCTTCCTTTTCCGGAAACAGGGAAGACGTTTCTGTCTAACAAGAAATCACCACTCCCTCTATGGGAGTGGAATCTAATAAAAAACCACGCTATGATTACTGGTAAATCTGGAAAAGTATGTAAACAAGAGAAGACTTGCAGTTAGTATTTTATTTTATTTATTTAACTCAAAATAATATT
>NW_024875582.1:0-1553 GCF_018340385.1 Cyprinus carpio
ATCATTGTCAATGTTTTGCTCTTCATAATATGCATATCCTCACAATTGTCCAAATCCATATATTGTTTTCTGTTTTATCAGTCATTTCCTCTTCTATTTTACTCAGAGGATTAATCCAAGTTTTGTTAAACTCTACATCTGTATACCATTTGTTATTCTCTTTTAAATATGTCATGCTGTTTTAATTTTATCACTATTCACAAATTTATACTCATAATGCCCTTTATATGTCAGTTTTCTCTTAAGCTTTATTGGTATCATAAAATCATTTTCTGATCTTGGTAAAACATTCACTACTTCTGTAACATTAGATGGAATGCACACAACGGGGCCACATATTCCATTCTGTCCTCTCGTGGCAAAGCTTCAGCATTTTCATGAATGGAATATTTTTTTTCCTATTAGAGGTTGCTCAAGAGAGTTTAAACAGCTCAGTTCAGCAGGAATAGGATCTTAAACTTAGATTATTTGGCTACACTTTCAGCTGGCATTTTTTTACCTTCACAGAGTTTTTGTATCACATGTGTGACAAATCCATAAAGATGCAGCAGGACTGTTTTTTATAGACACAGTTTTCACTACAATCTTTATTACACCTTTATGCAGATATTTCAGTGTAATACATTTTTCTGCCATACAACCAGCATGAATTGATTTTTGAAGGTATTTATTTTTTATTACATTTTTTTTTACCTGCATTTTTAAAAGCAGCAACGATGACATACTGAACAAATATATTCAGGACCTGTAGATATTTTTTTGTTTAAATTGTTCAATTACATAGTCTATCTCTTTCTCATTTTTAGCTGTGATTCATATTGTCTTGCAGCTGCTTTCTCATTTTTTATATTATTGGATAAAAAGCAATATCAACGCTTACATTCTTAAAACATTGTAATTTATAACTATCTCTTTGTGTGTTTTATTTGCATTATACTTTAAAATGCTCTCATCTTTTTTTAATCTCTGAGTCTCTGGGTGGTTCTGTGTTTTCATTGTATTTTCTTTTTGAATACCATCGCTTTGACCCCACTCTGTGTTCTGTGTTTTCATTATATTTTTTGAATGCTCATCTTTTTGAATTCAACTCTGTGCTCTATGTTTCTGGCTTATATTTTTGAATGCTCATCTTTTGACTGTGTCTCTGTGACTCTCTGTGTTCTGTGTTTTCATTATATTTTTGAATGCTCATCTTTTTGACAGTCTCTTTGTGTAAGCTTGCATTATATTTTCTTTTGACATTATACTTTCATTATACTTTGAATACTCAACTGTTTGACAGTGTCTTTATGTGCTTTGTCTGTATGGTACTTTTGGATACTATATTGTTTTACTGCCTCACAATGCAAATCATTCAATCTGTATTTATCTGTGCTGTATTTTATGCATTTCTTTTCTTGATGCCATTTTGTTGTTTACCTTGTACTTTTTTATTACTGCATTTAATTTTTGTCTCTTTGTAAGTTTCTATTCTCATCATATCTTTGCTTAGCTTCCATTTTTTTTTTTTTTCTTTAAAATCATGATCACTTAATTATATTGCAGTCTCTGCT
>NW_024875583.1:0-2197 GCF_018340385.1 Cyprinus carpio
CAAGATTTCAATGGAAAATGACCTGAAATTGTAGAACATGTTCATAGTTTTACACAAACACCTAGATCTTCATATCATATGACAGGTCTCCTCATAATGCACAACTTCGCCTCAAGAACCGTTGCTGTCAATCAAATTGTTCAATAATTATTCATAAATATGTTAAAAACCTACTTTTGCGAACTAGTCCTAGGTTTTTTACCTGATCGGAACCAAACTACTGCAGTAATATTCTCTGGACTCTCTACATCAATAATTATCCAAAAAATGTTGAAATTTGTTCTTCGGTTAGCTTTAAAGGGGTAATTTAGAAAAGGGGTGTGGCCAAACATACCCCAAAGCTTATAAAACCAAAATAAATAGTCAAAACTTTATGAAACTTGGTGAATCCATGTAGCCAGTGTCTCTTAACAAGTATACAAAGTTTTATGGAGATTGGTACATAGGTGGCGCTATAACATTTAATAAAGCCTCAAAACACAAAATTTCAATAGACAATGACCACCATTTGTAGAACAAACACTAGACCTTCATATCATGTGATAGATCTCCTCATTGTGAACATCTTTGCCTCTGGGAGTAATGCTGTCGATCAAATTGTTTATTAAACCTTCACAAATATGTTAAAATCCTACTTTGGTGAACTTGTCCTAGTTTTTTCACTCAATCTTGTTTAAACCACTACAGTTATAATCTCTGGACTCTCTAGATCAATAACTATCAAAAAAATCTTGAATTTTGTCCTTTGGTTAGTACTAAGGGGTCATTTACAAAAGGGTGGGGGGGGTGGCCACATGTAACCAAAAGCTTATTAAACCAAAACAAAACCTCAAAACTTTGTGAAACTTGGTGAAATCATGTGTCAGATGATTCTTAACAAGCATGCACAGTTGCATAGTAGTCAGACCATAGGAGTGGCTCTCTAAAACAGTTTTAAAAGGCTTTAGAAGCACAATCATTCTATGGTAAAATAGCCTCAAATTGCTAAAAAAATGCTCATATATTCACACAAACACTAAGATCTTTATATGTTTGATAGATCTCTTTATTCAGAACAACTCTGCCTTTAGGACCAATGCTGTATCAATCAACACTTTACTAGCTATGAAGAATAAAAAAGAGTATGTGTATGAAGGTATGTTCAGATTACCTGAATTAAATACACCCACTAGATGGCGGGAAAGTATATCCATTGGCTCATTCTATCGCTTAGTTATTTTTTCAGGTTCAATGATGTAGTGACATTCAGGTCATTATTACATTTAAAATCACATTTAGCCAAAGCTCACGACTTACCACTTCATACATACAAACATATCAGTTTTGATAATTGTGCCACATTATCATTAAATTTAAAACTGAAAAGAATATTATAAAAAGGAAAATTTTAGTAAGCATTTTATAAGTTGTAAATAATTTAAAATTTCTATCATGTACACAAAAGCCTATAACTTCTAGTAGAAAACTAAAAACTTTACTAAATTGCATAAATTCATGCATTACATGGATTCTAAATAAAAATGGAGAATTATGTACAATAAAAGCCTATAACTTCTAGTAGAAAACTGAAAACTTTACTAAATTGCATAAATTCATGCATTACATGATTCTAAATAAAAATGGAGAATCTTATGAGATTGAGAAAATGAACACTGTGATAGTTATAAAGGTTTAAACCTCTAGATGGTTTCCGGACAAAGATTAAGTCTAGTCCTAGAATAAAATGACCTGCTTAAATCTGATGAACTAAAAATCTGCTTTTTTTTTGTGTCATGTAATTTTAAATAGTCTCAGCATTAGTTGGCACAGTACACATAGCAAGGGTTTTTCTTTAATTAAGTAAATAAATGAAAATAATTAACAGTAAGGCGTTAGTATTAATTTCGTCAATTGCAGGTTTCCATAATATGTTTATTGATATTTTTAAACTGTGGTAAAGAAGTACATTTAAAACAAGTCTCCTTATACAATATCACAAAATTTATTTAACACAATATCTTTGCACAACTATAGCATTTTTTTTGTAGAAAAACAAATTGTCAAGTATGAAAGAAAAACATTTTAATATGACATTGGCAATAAATAATTTATTTATAAATTATAAACCCCTACGTTTATCAGTTTAAAGGAGGTCTTTACAGCAATACATAAAATATCTTCACAATTTTATTTAAATAGTTTTTAAATCATTTAAAAA
>NW_024875584.1:0-1422 GCF_018340385.1 Cyprinus carpio
CAAAAATGTCTGAAAATTTTATGCAGTATTTTGCGCTGTAAGCGCCCCCCCGTTAGGCCGATTGGGCCGGTTCTTTGCGCCTGAGTAGCGAGCAAGACTACTACCTTTTGACCAAGTTTCAGCTCTCTAGGCCTTACGGTTTGGGCTGCCCGTTCAGTTTTAAAGGCGGAAGAATAATAATAATAATAATAATAATAATAATAATAAAAATCCCTAATAATTACAATAGGGTTTCAGCACTCGTAGCTTGAACCCCTAAATAAGTTCAGCAATTAGGGCTTGGGGTTCAAGCACTTGAACCTAATAGACCTTAACTGCAAGCTTGTAGCAATTCGAGCCAACACTTTAAGACCTGTGGGGTGGCTGACAAACTTTGACTCAATGAGATTTTAAATGTTATAACAGTGGTTTTATAATGTTTTTGACATGAATCCATAAAACCTTTGAACAGTACTGTTTAAGTTAGTTGAATTAGCCCATTAGTGATCTTCTGATCCCATCTAGTGGTTAAAAATGGCAATTTCTCATACAACACTGTGTTTTTTTTTAAAATTTATAACTATTAGAGTGTTATTTTTGCCCAATCCCTCTTAAATTTTGCATGCTTCTCTAGAATGAAAATATGCATTATTTTACACAGTTTTGATAATTTGTGGGCTGTCTGTTTGTATTAATAGGCCTTTGGGTACACTATGTAAAGAACATATTATAAAATTGACCGGTTTATAGTTGTCCAAATGTAATTGCTCAACTGTTTTTTTTTTTTTGATAATTATTGACCTACACAGTCTAGAGAATTGTACTTCAGTGGTTTTATTGATTTTCAGCTTAAAACCATTGGACTAGTTTGCAAAAGTAGCTTTTAAAATAATCTTGAATATTTAATTACCAGTTTTATTGACAACATTGGTCCAAAAGTTTTTCAGAATGAGGTGCTCTATCATATGATATGAAGATCTAGTGTTTGTGTGAATATATGAGCATTTTCAACTAATTTGAGGCTATTTACCATATAAATCTTGAGTTTTTGAGGCCTTTGTAAACTGTTTTATCACCACCTATGATCCGATCTCTATGAAACTTTTGTATAATTGTTAAGAGTCATCTGGACACATGTTGTCATCAAGTTTCGTAATGAAGTTTTGAGTTTTCTTTTAGGTTTTATAGGCTTTTTGGGTATTTTTGGCCACACCCCTTTCTAAATTAACCTGTTATAGCTAACCAAAGGACAAAATTCAACATTTTTTGATAATTATTGATCTAAAGAGTCAGAGAATTGTTCTGTAGTAGTTTGTCCAGATTAAGTGGAAAATCTAGGACTAGTTCCGCGAAAGTATGTTTTTAACATATTTATTGAATATTTAATGAGCGCTTTGATTGTTAACGCAGTGGTCCAGAGGCAAGTTGTTCAGAATGAGGGGA
>NW_024875585.1:0-2557 GCF_018340385.1 Cyprinus carpio
TTAACAACTTCAACACAAAACATTGTATTTGCTTTTAAACATATTACCACAACAAGAAAAAACAATGCATTTTTCTTTAAACACATTCCTTAAAAAAGAATCAAACTGATTTGGCTATGTACAGAGCTGATTATATGGTGAACTAGACAAGGACCACTCCATGTACAGAGCTTATCTCCTTTGTTCTGGATTCTTGTTAAGCCATTATCAGGATTTACACAATTTCACTGTTACTGCTCAGTGTATGTGTGAGTGTGCATAATTTAATGACAGGTTATGGCATTGAAAGTTTTTTTTTTTCTAATATTACTCCCTCTAAGTCATTATATACAATTATTACTTATTGTATTTATATATTGAACCTGATTTTACACCATATAACATGTACATATAATTTAATTTTTCACAACTAAATTAATGCTCTCTAAGCCTTTAAACACCCTCACACAACGTCAACACACAAACATTGATATCTGCTTTTAAACAAATATTACCACAACAAGACAAAAAACAATGCATTTTCTTTAAACACGATCTTTAAAAAAAAATCAACTTGATTTGGTTATGTACAGATCTGATTATATGGTGAACCCAGACAAGGACCAATGCATGATAGAGCTTATCTCTTTTTTCTGGATCTTGTTAGGCCATTATCAGATTTACACAATTTCACTGTTCTGCTCAGTGTATTGGGAGTGTGCATAATTAATGACAGTATTATTAGTTTAGTTAGAAACAGACATATATTGTACATTTATAATACTTCACAAATACCATAATATTCTTCATACAATATTTATTTTTCCATATAGCCTAATAATAACAAAAAACAAAAATGCACTGGTATTGGTACTCCTGACTAACCACCAGGATGGGGTTCAACTCCCTGCAGTGTAATTTTTGTTATTGTTTGCTATAGACTATTTCAAAGACGTAAAGCAATAACAAAGGCGTTCAGAACGCTACAGGCGATAATCTGGTCCTGAAGCATTTCGGTAGCACTATTTTTTTTTAATATCAGACCTGTCAAAACAATCGTGTTGCTACTTCCAAAAAAAGTAAAAAAAAAATATACAAATAAAATAATAACAATAATAATAACACATGTATAATAATAATAAATAATAATAAATAATAAACTGTGATTGACATTACCTTTTAAATATTACTGAGGTGTACACTTACAAGAACATTAAAAGTACTCATCCGGTACTGGTTTCCTTTTTTTCCTGTTATTTTTTTATTTATTTTTTTTGTGATCAACATTTTTATTCAGATTAATTTCACTTTCAGAAATAAATCACAAGTCAAGGTTCAAAAGAACTATGTAAAATAACAGATGCCATGAAGCCGCCCACTTATACAGAGAAAGAGGAAGAAGAAAAAAAAGCGCTAAAAAAATCAGAGAAGCATAGTAGGCATGTCAACTTTTCATCCTATCTAGCAACATCTCAGCAACATTTTTATTACCTTTATTTAACCAGAATAAATTTTTTCCAACTTCGAATAGTGTTGCTTTTTTTACGGTTATTTTAATAAATCACCACGGCAAAACAGTTCAAGCTATCCAAAATTAATTCACTATTTAAGTTCCTCAATTTTTTGTTATCATGTAGACAAAGTTTGGTGTCCCTTCTTCACTTTTTCAGTAATGCGTAATAACTTGAGAAATATGTTGTCAATACTATTAAAATAAGATAAAAAGTAATGGTATTTAGGAGATGATAGTTTTTGCATAATTACTATATTGGGCTTTATTAAAGTTTATGAAAAAATAACGAATATGTATTATTTTATGCACATGAATGAGACATTTTCAAGTCTTTGAACAGATCTTGAAGTATTTAAGGTCCTGTGGCGCCATCGTGTGGACAACATTAGCATTGTGGCCTTCATTTCTGAACAACATTATGAAAGGGGCCAATATTTTTTGAATGATTACAAATATTTCATGATTAGTTTACTGATAATATACCCAATTTAAAATCTAATTTACAGGTTCTGTATCTTATTTCATGCTTTAAGAGTTTATTTTTCAACTTACATTTTTAAGCAGTGTTGAATGATTACTATGAGTTGCTAAATTTGTTTTTGTTTATACAATTATAATACATAAACGATATAACGATGAAAAAGGTACAACAGTTATTGTTTTCATAATATTCACTATTGACGATTGTTATTTTGTATTGTAATGAAGAAGGTGTTTATGACAACAAAAATGGTCATTACTAAAAATTAAACACTAATTTAAT
Source organism: Cyprinus carpio (assembly GCF_018340385.1). NCBI lineage: Eukaryota > Metazoa > Chordata > Actinopteri > Cypriniformes > Cyprinidae > Cyprinus > Cyprinus carpio. Next base: position 2,256 of record NW_024875585.1, read on the forward strand.
TCATAGTTGTTTTTTTCTATAGGTTCAGCACCTTTCAGTAAATATGGATGTTTTCCCAAAGTTTTTTTTTTTTTTTTTAGGATTTACATTAAAAAATGTTGCCTACTTCAAACATTTTAAGCAACTTGAACAAACTCATAACATTTATTATAGACCACTGTATTCGTCTATAATCTAAAAAACAAGTTTATTATGAAAATAAAAAGTGTGTACACCAGTTAAATTGGATGATAAAGAAATTGGCTAACAATAGTTTAATAGTGTATGTTTAAGTTTATAGGTGTTTAGATGCAGAAATGGAC
>NW_024875586.1:0-1710 GCF_018340385.1 Cyprinus carpio
GAAAAACACAGTCAGATCATTGTTGCTGTAGGTTTGAAAAAAGACTAGGGTTTCCCGTGCTCCCAGTATTTCTCCCCCGAAATGGGTGGAGGAGTAGAAGGACCCGTCATATCTTTGATGTAATCACAGCATGTTTCCAAGCGAAGAAGAAAGATATTGCAAATGTTATGCCTACTCTTTCATCAGAATATTTAATACATACATTATTTACAAAATACTTCACAAAAAGTGTTAGTGAATTTTACTTGCTTGAATGTAACAATTTCAGTATTTTTGTTTTATTCAGTAAATCAAAAATCACTTTCCTTTGACTGTGTAAATGATCTAGAGACAAAAAAGCATAATGAAAGTGTCCTACTCCAACGTCAGTGAAGATCAATGACACAGATTGTGTCCCTAATGCTATGAATGGGTCCAGGTGCATTGTCGTTATTAGGGTAGTTATTAGAGGGTACCCGGGGACTTAATAACACACCACTCCAATCTAATCATATTTTACCGCATGGTTCTTCACATAAACATGGAAAATGAAAGTAAAGACTTAAAACATCAGATAATCAGTGAATTAAAGATATTCCAATCTCTAGCATAATAAATAAACTTATTTAAAAAATGTGGTATTCAAGTAAAAATAACAAAATGCTGAATTTGCATATTCTGTTTGTACCATTTCATCACTATAATACTGGTTATTAGCAGAGTTAATATTTTTTTAAGTACTCTGGTTTTCAGTTAAGTTGCGAGAACAATAGTTTATGTGTAATGTAATAGATTTAAGATAATAAAGCAGTTATCAAAATATATTTTAAAATGGTTTCTTCTCAAATAACATTTTATGTCCTTGTCTTCATGTGGTGTGAATAGCTGTGTAATGTGAGTGATATGACTGTAGGTGATTATGCCTTTAATGTCAATCTTGTTTGAACTTCGTCTAGGCTCCAAAGTCATTTTGTTGAAACAGCTTTTTCTTTGAGAAGAACTTTTCATTTTAAATAGTTAATAAAATATTTCAGCTCACATCAGTATTTTCACTGTCTAATTAAGTACTTATTTCCAGACTCTGAGCAGCACATTACATTACCAGATGAATTGGTCTCTGGTGTGATAGTTGTATAGAGTGGTGTTGATGTTCCCAACATCACAGAAATAAAAAATATAATGAATAATTATTAATCAACAGACATCCAAATGTATGAAGGGCACATGTAAATATGATACCTGCACGACATACTTGGCGCAGATGGCCTAATAAATTCACATAGACATAATGGTGAGCTTTCGCAGGTGAGCGGCAGTTATTTTCCCAGCCACAGACACCTCAGTGACCACTCCATCTCAACTTTTGGGTGTCCTCCCGTTTAACCACAGTGGGAGCAGGTGCCTGGCTGGCTTATCAACACATGTGTTGGCATTATTTTTATAAAAATACTACTTGATAAAATGTATGTTTCTTTACATGTTGTCATATAGTCCTCAAATTGGTCTTAAGTAATAAATAACAGTAAATTGTATATTATACTCTATGCTGTGTATGTAGTATTCACTAAAAATAACCATCTCATAAAAGTGATTCATGTCAGAATCGTTTATACTGAATTGATCATGCTGTGTGATTTTTTTTTTTTTTTTTTAAATGAGTCTCATAAGAATCATTTCTTTGAAATAAGATTGCACTGGTCTCACTGTATGTTTCTGATTCACTAAAAGTAC
>NW_024875587.1:0-1998 GCF_018340385.1 Cyprinus carpio
TTCGCATCTAAACACCTATAAACTTAAAAACATACACTATTAAACCATTGTTAGTACCTCCTTTATCATCCAATTTAACCGGTGTACATCTCTTATTTTCTATAATAAACTTGTTTTTTAGATTATAGACAGATACAGTGGTCTATAATAAATATTAACAGGTTTTAATTCGTTGCTTAAAATGTTTGAAGTAGGCAACATTTTAATGTAAACCAAAGAAAAAAAACTTTGGGAAACATCCATATTACTGAAGGTGCTGTCCCGCAGAAAAAACAACTATGAATTAAATTAGTGCTTAATTTTTTATAATGACCATTTTTGTTGTCATAAACACCTTCTTCATTGACAATACAAAATAAACAATCGGCCAATAGTGAATATTATGAAAAACACACCGTTGCACTTTTCATCTATATAGTTTATGTATTATAATTGTATAAACAAAAAAAAAATTCTAGCAACTCACATAGTAATCATTCAACACTGCTTAAAAATGTAAATGTAAACTCATGATTAAGCATTAAATAAGATACAGAATCAGTAAATTCGATTTTAATGTGGGTATATTATCAGTAAACTAATCATTAAATATTTATAATCATTCAAAAAATATTGGCATTTTGTTTCATAATGTTGTTCAAAAATGAAGGCCACAATGCTAATGTTGTCCACTCGATGGCGCCACAGTATAGCAAATACTTCAAGATCTGTTCAAAGACTTGAAAATGTCTCATTCATGTGCATACATATTCGTTATTTTTTCATAAACTTTAATAAAAAGCCCAATATAGTAATTATGCAAAACTATCATCTCCTAAATACCATTACTTTTTATCTTATTTTTAATAGTATTGACAACATATTTCTCAAGTTATTAAGCATTACTGAAAAAAGTGAAGAAAGGGACGCAAACTTTGTCTACATGATGATAAAAATTGAGGGAACTTAAATATTGATTAATTTTGGATAGCTTGAACTGTTTGCATTGGTGATTTATTAAAATAACGTAAAAAAAAGCAACACTATTCGAGTTGGAAAAATTTATTCTCTGGTTAAGTAAAGGTAAATAAAAATGTTGCTGAGATGTTGCTAGATAGGATGAAAGAAGTTGACATGCCTACTATGCTTCTCTGATTTTTTAGCGCTTTTTCTTCCTCTTTCTCTGTATAAGTGGGCGGCTTCATGGCATCTGTTAGGTACATAGTTCTTTGAACCTTGACATGATTTATTTCTGAAAGTGAAATTAAATCTGAATAAAATGTTGATCACAAAAAATAAATAAAAATAGCAGGAAAAGGAACCAGTGCGGATGGAGTACTTTTAATGTTCTTTGTAGTGTGCACCTCAGTAATATTTAAAAGGTGATATCAATCCACAGTTTATTATTTATTATTATTATTATTATTATTATTATATTATTATTATTTATTATTTATTTTATTTGTATATTTCTTTTTACTTTTTTGAAGTAGCAACACGATTGTTTTGACAGGTCTGATATTTAAAAAATAGTGCTACCGGAAATGCTTCAGGACCAGACATGCGCAGTAGCGTTCCAACGCCTTTGTTATTGTTTACGTCTTTGAAATAGTCTATAGCAAACAATAACAAACAATTACACTGCAGGGAGTTGAACCCCATCCTGGTGCTTAGTCAGGAGTACCAATACCAGTGCATTTTTGTTTTTTGTTATTATTAGGCTATATGGAAAAATAAATATGTATGAAGAATATTATGGTATTTGTGAAGTATTATAAATGTACCATATATGTCTGTTTCTAACTAAACTAATAATACTGTCATTAATTATGCACACTCACAATACACTGAGCAGAACAGTGAAATTGTGTAAATCTGATAATGGCTTAACAAGAATCCAGAAGTAAAGAGATAAGCTCTATCATCGTGGTCCTTGTCTCGTTCACCATATAATCAGATTTGTACATAACCAAATCAAGTTGATTTTTTTTAAAGATGTGTTTAAAAGAAAATGCATTG
>NW_024875588.1:0-3266 GCF_018340385.1 Cyprinus carpio
TATGAATCCACATAGCTCTCTCCATTTACTCCCGAAATCTGAGCCACTGAAGACGAGGTGGATGAAAATGAAATTTTCAAGAAAATGCTCCCTCAATCCCCTACCGGGATATTCATTTATGTCTGCGTGAATTTACACCAGACTGCTTTGTAGAATGAGGGTCAGTATAAAGCGTGTTTTGCACAAAGTTGCTCCTGAATGGCTAAAGCAGTGCCAACTATTCCGCGATCCAGTAAGTGTCACGCATTTGTTTTTCCCAAAAATTGCCTTTCTCTGAAAGCAGATAAGTGATTTTTGTGAGGCTAATGCTGCTAAAGCTACCATTAAGTTCGTCTGTTTTCACTGATGCTGCCGCTACATGCATACCAGAGTGATCGTGAATAGGAAAAGTGGGAGTTAAAATTGTATATGAAAGCAATGTGAAGCTTCCACCGCCGGAAATTAGTCAAGTTCATAATCACAAAAGGCTATATACCATGATCATTTTTTTTTTTTATCGCAACTGCATTCCCCATCTGTGCAATTCATAAAGTGCATTTTTAATGCACAGTACAGTCAGGTGACTGACTTTAAACCGGAAAAGGCTTTCTTCTGCAAAGATAACAGGCTTGACTAATGGTGTAGAGTGCTTATTTGCAAAGAAACACTGGTTTTGCCGGAGCTTTGAGCTCTTTGAAGTTCCTCACTTTCTCCTCCTGGAGCTCCAGCTCATTTTGCATTTAAAGGAAAGACACCTAAAATGGCTGCTTTGGACTCATACCCTAAAAGTGGCAATTTTAACAAGCTAAGCAAAAAATAATCTGTATGGTATTTTTGAGTTGTAAAAACTGCACATACACACTCTATGGACATCAGAGACCTATTTTACATCATGTGAAAAGGGGCATAATAGGTCCCCTTTAAAAGTAACTTTCCTCAACACTGTAGACAAGTAGTACCATACATTGTGTGTGAGGTAAAAAAATAAATAGACAAACAAACATAAACAAACACACACACACACACACACACACACACACACACACACACACACACACACACACACACACATTGCTTATTTATTTCATGCAGTGTTGTTTTACTAGTTTATTATATATCTGCCTTTCATTCATGCATCCATCTACCACCCAATACATACATAGATCTATTTATTGACTATTTAATTAAATGTATGACAATGTAACAATACCCTGACCAAATCTGTTTATTTCTCATTTGCATCCATTCAAAGTATATGCATCTGCCTATTTTTGCACAATTTTTGCACAATGTATGTAATTTTATGAACTGAGAATCCTCAGGACCTTCTGCACAATATTCAGTACTCTGTATTCCTGCTTCTTTTTATTATTATTTATTTCTAGTCTATATGGTAATTCTGGAACTTTCCCATTTCCTGTTTTGTATCCTTACTTTTTATTATTATCCTTTTTATTTACCCGCAGATGGTTATTTCTTCATTTCCGATCCTTTGACTTTCTCTTAAAATTATTGCTTAAATTATTTTTTTTCCCTGAATGACCTGCCTAACTCTAATCTGAGCAGTTGAATCTTTAGCCATCTTGGAAGAATCGGCTAAAAACATCTCTCTTTCCATCTTTATTTGGACATCTTTATTTATTTTTTCTATTTTATCTTGCTTTCTTTTTGGTTTATTATATCATAAAAAAAAACCTTTAAGCACGGTAACCATGTCAGGCTAACTGAGACTTGTTATAGCACTTGCATATCATTGCTCTTTGTTGATTTTGATTGCTTCCCCCGCATTGTCCCTAATTTGTAAATCAATTTGATAAAAGCTGCCTGCTAAATGTAAAATGTAAATTATAAATTCAGCAAAGATTCATATTTTATTATTATAAGCAAAGCAAGAAAGAAAAGAAATAAGGAACTTGAATAAATGGTAATATACCAATATCTATTAGTGGAAATGCACAATGACGGTGAAATCATGATACGACATCATGATAACCACACATTGCAGTGTTTTTTATGCTTAAATTGCCAGTGAAATAAAAAACAAATGTATATAAAAAATAAGCTCTTATTTCATGCAATGCTGTTTCTCTCTAACAAATTGATATGTGTGTGTGTGTGTAAATGTTTATAGTTTTGTTAATTTTTATTAGTTTATTTACTGTTTATGTTTTGTTTTTTGGAAGAAAAAATATGCCTTGTTTAACTTATTTTAATCTTACTGTTCCATAGACTAAAAAGTATTTTCAGGATAAAGTGGATTGCAATCATTTATAATGTGATGAGTAACAGCAAGACAAACCCATCATTTAAAACATGTGACACCCATAAACCTGAATAACTATTCCCATAGCCAAAAGAAAGGCCAAGCCTACCACCGTTCAGATATATAAACTTTAGAACAAACTGAACTTCTTTAATTCCATGCACACTTTGTAGAGAAAACAGCATGTATCACTTCATTCCACACTTACTGTAGCTAATAAAGATGCTGCTATTTATAGTTGTGAGTACAAAACAGTATCAGTACACTGTAAATAATTTCAAGCTGATTCAACTCATTATTTATGTTCAAATAATTTCTGACTTCAAAGTGTTACCTGAACGCTGTTGCTTTTTAGCTGGCTCAACCTTTGCACTGAACTAGTTTTGCATAGCCCATTCAACTAAAATGTTTTTTAATTGAACGAACATTTTTCCAAAAGATACAGCAAATATTGTCCAAAATAAAATTTAACCATTTACTCCATGCACTTCATATGTTACCTGAACTATGATATATTATCCCCAGGCATCATAAGAAATTGCTGTGGAACTAGGTATTACATTTTATAGAGGTTTAAAGAAAATGATTAGCTGTCTATCAATCACTAAAAACACACACATTATAACACATAATAGCCTTTATTTAATAACACCCACAATTATAACATTTGTCATACATACCAAACACATGCAGGCTCAATGGAAATTTCTGTTAATTAACTGTCTTTGAAATTACAACTGCACGCTCAGCATGTTGTTTTTGAGAGTCAAAAACATATACAGTACAGACAAAACCTAATTAGCAGTGGCTCCACACATTGAGGCCTTATAAAGCAAAACAATCACTGTAGTATTAATTTGATCTTGTCTGTATGTTTTTTTGTTTGTTTGTTTGTTTTTAGAAAATGGGCAGCCCACTGCTCCGGGGTGTGTACGTGTGCACTTGGATGGGTTAAATGCAGAGCACAAATTCCAAGTGTGGGACACCATCACATGTCACTTAAAAAAATAATAATTATATATAT
>NW_024875589.1:0-1800 GCF_018340385.1 Cyprinus carpio
TTAAACCTTGCTCCAGGTGAGGCTCAAACTCACAATCTCGGATTGCTCTGCTGTCTGCCTATAAGTACCCCTAAGCTGACAAATTTCTTTCCCACTGGAGCTGAGGTAATCAGTTAAGTGGGAATTACCAAACTGTGTTCTTTAGTAAGACTTATCATTCAAATTATTCAATGAACTTTCTTCTTAAAAGATTACAGCCATCTCATATTCAATGGCATCTTTTATATGTATCCATGAACTCTGTAGCTGCTGAAATGCTTCTCATCCTCTAAAACCTTACTCCAGGTGAGGCTCGAACTCCAACCTCCACAATGCTCTGCTGCGTACTGCCTTATAAGCACACACTTAAGCTGACCGATTGCACCACTGGAGGCTGAGATCTTAAGCGTGAATTACAGCGAGGAGCTGCATGTTCTTTAGCAAGTAAGACTTTTATCGTTCAAATTATATAATAAACGTTCTTTAATTAAGATTACAGCCATCTAATATTCAATGGATCTTTTACATTTATCCCACTTGAACTCTGCTTAGCTGCTGAAATAGCTTCTCATCCTCCTAAAAACCTTGCTCCAGGTGGGAGAAATCCAAACTCCCACAACCTCGGCATTTGCTCTGCTGCGTACTGCCTTATATATTAAATGCTTTTTTATATTATCCCACTTGAACTCTGTAGCTACTGAAATGCTTCTCATCCTTCTAAAACCTTGCTCCAGGTGAGGCTCGAACTCACAACCTCGGCATTGCTCTGCTGCGTACTGACTTATAAGTACCGCGCGCTGACGTCGTAAAGTTGAGTTATCAAACACCATGTTCTTTAGCTAGACTAAAACTTTTCAAATATTGCGAATTCTCTAACTGATTTCAGCAATCGTTTTTTAAAAAACTTTTATTTTATCCATAAATTTTTTTGTGACGGGAAAAGCTACTTTCGCATTCTTAAACCTTGCTCCAGGTGAGCTCAAACTCAAAACCTCAGCATTGCTCTGCTGCGTGCTGCCTTATAAGTACAGCAAGCTGACAGATTGCACCACTGGAGCTGGGACGTCAGTTCATTGAATTACCAAACTGCATGTTCTTTAGTAAAATTGCTCATTCCAAATTATTCAATAAACTTTCTTCTTAAAGATTACAGCCATCCCTGATATTCAATTTGATCTTTTTACATTATCCACATGAACTCTGTGAAGCTGCTGGAAATGCTTCTCATCCCTTCTAGAAACCTTACTCCAGGTGAAGCTCAAACTAACAACCTCAGCTAACGTGCTGCCTTATAAGTACATGGCTGGGCCTGTTAAGCCACTGGAGGAGATGTAGTAGAGCTGAATTACCAAACAGCATGTTCTTTAGTAAGAATTTCGTTCAAATTATTCAATAAACTTTCTTCTTAAAAATACAGCCATCTGATATTCAATGGATCTTTTACATTATCCCATGAACTCCTTACTAAAGTTCTGCTCTAGGACCCCGCTCCAGGTGAGGCTCGAGCTCACAACCTCGGCATTGCTCTGCTGCATTTGCCTTTTAAGCACCGCTGACGATTGCACCACTGGGCAGATGCCTTAAAAGGTGAATTCCAAACACCATGTTCTTTAGCTAGCTAATCTTTTTTCCTTAAATCAGTCAAGCTTGCTTTTGTTCAAATTTTTCAATAAACTTTCTTCTTAAAAATTACAGCCATCTGATATTCAATGGATCTTTTTACTTTTCCCCTGAACTCTGAGCTAAATGCTTTATCCTCTAAAACCTTTCTCCAAGTGAGGCTCAAACTCCCCTCGGCATTGCTCTGCTGCGTACTGCCTT
>NW_024875590.1:0-1997 GCF_018340385.1 Cyprinus carpio
GCGATATGGGTTGAAGCTCCAGCCAGGAAAGTGCCAGCTTTCCGCAAAGAAGAGTTAAAATTCTTGGGGCATTTTGTGTGTGACGGTGCGGCGGGGATGTCAGTTGATCCGAGAAAAGGTGGTGGCAGTGCAGGAGTGGGCTGGAGCCCCAAAGGACGGTGTGACCGGGTCTGCTCATTCCTGGGCTTCACAGGGGTTACTATAATGCGATTCATTACAGAATGTCTCTAAAACTCGCCAGGTCGAATAAATCCCAGCTGCGGAAGGTGTTTTGTTGTTTTATGGGCGAGTTCGTGGCCCCCTCATTCGCGGGTCAGACCGTAGGGTTCCCTTTCGATTTCAATGGGATCCGGCCTGTAGTTGCCTTCCAGAAACTCAAGCAGGAACTACTACAGGCCTTGATCCTAGCTCACGCTTGACTCTCACACAACCCCTTCATCCTGTATACCACCGACGTAGCTTAGCCACCTGGGCTTGGGGCCATCTTGGCACAGAAGCAACAGGGAGAGGAAAAGGTAATCGCTTCATGCAAGTTTAAGTTTACATCCAACGGAGAAGAACGACGCCACTACAGTTCCCAAGCTTGAGTTGCTGGCAGCAGCGGGTGGGCCAGGTGTGTGAAAAGTTCAAGGATTACTTGTGGGGAGCCAAGGTACGGGTCGTCAACGACACAACCCGTTGGTTCAGCCAGCAGACTGCTACACCTGGGGTGGGTAACAACGCTGGGTGGCAACAACTGGCCAATTTTGACTATCAGCTCCAGTACCGCGCCAGGAAGAGAACACACTAATGCCGATGTACTCATCAAGGTTAAATTGGGCGAAGGATCGGCAGGCTGTGTACCAGCACCAGAAGCTGGGGTCCAGATGAGGGACTGATGGTGGAGTTGTAGAGGCACCGGGCAGTAAGCCGAAGAACCCCCCCCCTTTGTTGGGGGGATGGGACCCACAGCGATGGGAGGCGTGGTGGGCTTAAGACGGAGATGTAGCGCTGTCTTCAACGCGGCTAGAACAGAAGCTGCCCTGGCCTGAGGGCGCGGGACGCCGGACCTCAGACTCGGATTTCAGGCGGGCCTGCTGGGGACAGAGGGGGAGACTCTATTGAAGGAAGGTGTGCTCTGTAGGGCCCTCCAGGACCCAGGTCGGGGCGATGAGGTCTGTCAAATCGTGGTCCCTGAAGGGCGTTGTCAGGCTTTATTGGAGGCATATCACACCAAGATGGGACATCAGGGGCAGGAGAGGACATTGGCACTGTTGAGGCGACACTTCTACTGCCCCGGAATGGAGGGTACCACGAGGACTTACCTTCAGAGGTGCCCACGCTGCACGTTGTTTAAGACCAAGAAGGACGTACGGGCACCGCTGGTTCGATGCAGGCCAAGCCACCGCTGCATATGGTGGCCATGGATTATCTGACTTTGGGACGGCCAGTGGATCGGATCCAGAACATCCTCGTGGTAACCGATCTGTTTACCAAGTATGCTTGGGCCATTCCAACTGTGGACCAAACTGCCATTACGACTGCCAACGCCCCCTTCTGGAGGTATGTGGATCCAAACCATTTATGCCCGGAAATTCTTTCCACTCAGACCAAGGAACCAACTTTGAGTCCAGGGTGATCCATGAGCTGTGCCAACTGTACGGATGCAAGAAGACCCATACGACTCCCTATCACCCCCAAGGGAACGGGGGGTGTGAGAGGTTTAATCAGACCTTGCTGAGTTTATTAGGAACCTTAGAGGAGGAACAGCAAGGCCATTGGGTCGACAGGCTCCCGGCGATGGTACAGGCCTATAACAACAGTGTGCACAGTACCACTGGTTACGCCCCCACCTACCTGATGTTCGGCAGACATGTGAGACTTCCGATGGATATGCTTCTGGGGACCACTGCAGGGGAAGAGGGAAGTAGTTTGACAGATTGGGTGATGGGACATCATCAACGCCTCCAGTCGGCGTACGAACGAGTCTCGGGCCGGATTAACCGAGCAGCGTTGAA
>NW_024875591.1:0-1918 GCF_018340385.1 Cyprinus carpio
AACGGCCGTGGATGTCAAGATAATGGCAGAGGTGACCAGTGTGATCATTGCTTTAAATGTGGGCAAAGGGACATCTTTCCAGAGGGTGCAGGGGACCACCCAGGAAACCAAGAGGACACTCAGCTAACAGATGGCAGTAACAACTCACACCACACCCACTGTGGCCAACATATGACACCTTGTGTGATGCATTAAGCAGCTGGAAACCAGGAAGCATAAGCAAAGAGGCCTCGCGCATATCAGTCCTAACTACTATCACTGTCCACAAACATATGCACAGTTATGAATTTGATCGAGAAATGTATGGTGAACTGCTTTGATGGTAGCAACAAAAGCCATGGGATACTGCTCACATCTGTCTCAAATGAAAAGTGGCAAAAGAACATCTCCACACAACACCGGGCCTGAAGAGATCCTAGCCTGAACCCCACCGGTCGAGCAGTGAATCAAACAGTGATCCCGTTTGAAAGCTGGGTCGAAGTGACATTCAAGCTGGGAACAGACAAAAACACACCGTTGGAACTGGAGGTACCGGTATTGGTATGTGGTGACGATGAAGTGGCAGAGGAGCCCATCATTGGTTACAATGTCATTGAGTACCTGTTGAACAGTGGTGTAGAGCGACCTACCAATGTAAAGACCAAAGCAATGAGTACTGCACTGTCCTGTGACTGCAAGAAAGCAGAGGTTTTGCTGAACTTAGTGAGAAGCCAAGACGAAGTGTTCAGTGATGGAGTAGTGAAGGTAGGAAAGTCAGTAACCAAAAATCCCTGCCCAACAGGCTAGAGCTGTCAAATGTTGCATCAAAACGGGCCCTTTGCTATCTGATCAAGATGCTCTTTTTGTACCAGATGAGTGCGCGAAGTGGCCAGATGGATTGAGGGTGGAGGAAAACATTGTTTGCCTTAAGAGAGGGACCTGTTCACGCATCTGTATTTCTGTGATCAATGATACTACTCATGACATTGACTTGCCTCCACGGGCAGTTCTGGGCCATATACAGCGAGTAAAAGACATCTACCCTGCCGAGGTGAGACCAGTGACCGCTCAGAAAGAGGTTGCATGTGCGACTGTTGCTCACACCAGCCAAAGCCTGTTCCAAAAAGATGGTGAACAAGTCAGACAATCTACAGAAAACGCAATACAACGTTAACGGTTCAAAAAGAAACCTATGGGACCCCTCCCGTGGCGCATTTTCGATCACCTAAAACCTGAACAGCAGCAGAAGGTGAAGCAGCTTAAGGGAGGAGAGTGGTGCTTTTGCTCGCGGATGACAGCGCCGACAGGATGTATTCCATCTCTCTCCAGCTGCAACCGCCCATGATACCACATTCTGCGGAAGCACACATACATGTCAGTCCGAAGCCACTTAGCAGAGAGGTGAAAAGAATACCTCAGAGGGGATCTGTTGTTAAATAAGGGGTGGATTACTAAATCTAAGTCACCATATTCTTCACCAGTAGTCTGGTAATAGTAAAAAGATGGAACTCTCCGCCTCTGCTGTGACTATCGGGAGTTAAACAAGAAATCCATTCCAGATAGACCACCCTATTCCCCGCATACAGGACATGCTCGACAGCTTGGCAGGCAACACCTGGTTTTCAGTCCTTCATCAAGGCAAAGCCTATCACCAGGGTTTTGTAGAAGAATCCAGCCGACCTCTCACTGCCTTCATTACACCGTGGGGACTATATGAATGGGTGAGGGTCCCTTTCGGATTGTCAAATGCACCTGCTGAATTCCAAAGGAGCATGGAGGAGTGCCTGAGAGAATTGCGTGATGAGGTATGTCAACCATATTTGGATGATAATTTAGTTCATTCTAAAACATTTGATGATCATCTTCAGGACATTAGAAAAGTGCTGCAGTGTTATCAAAATCATGGTGTCAAACTAACGCCTCGAAAATGTGAAGTGTT
>NW_024875592.1:0-1749 GCF_018340385.1 Cyprinus carpio
ATACCAGTATACCATAACAGGATTATGTGGAACGTCTACTGAAGAGGAAAGAAATATCTGATGGGGTCTCAGTGTGTTCACAGTATGAAGACGCGATGGAACCAAATTCTGTGCAGTCAGCAGAAGAAGTAGAGTTTAACATAGAATATGACGAAGAAGGTCAAGCAGTGACAGAGTCGGATCCCATGATTCCGGAACAGACCTGGATGCTGGAAGAAATTCCCTTTGTCTATTACACCTAAAGTAAAACAGGAGCTCTAAAACAAAAAGTTAATAGTGTACCTAGACCAGATAAAATGAGAAAAAGACAAATAAAAACCAGTATTGAGAGATCTCTCACCTATGATGAACCTTGAAAGCCAAGTGAGCAACCACTTCTACCGCAGTTCACAGGGGAGTAATTATTAAACTAGAAAAAACATTAGGCCTCCACGTGCAGATCATAATTAGGAGCTCATAGTTCTAAAAAAGGAAAAAGGGGCTAATTACTCTACATAGTTGGATATTGGGGATTATGTTTTATGTCTAATAGGGACATTTAGATATTTAGTAAGGGGGAGGATGTAGCCCCATGGGAATTTTGGGCATTTCTAAAATCATTGTTTTTATTTTGTTTATTTTCTTCAAAATGTAAATTTCATGTTAAAAAAATGTTTAGAAATGTTTATGTGTGTTAAAATTTAGTAAGTTAAAACTACTTTACCGGAAGAAAGATCCAATCAGGGGAGTCAGGGTTGAGAGGGCCTTGAAAGCGGCGGGGAGAGAGGAGAACAGAGGAAGGAGAAGATGGAGAGACATGAAGTGAGAAAATGGCTGTGACTGTCACGTTAGAAATTTGGTAAAACACCAAGTTAATGTTTGTGATAGTAGATGTACCTGTAGCCTGCACGTAAGAGTGAGTTACAGACATTTTGACTGTTTACAAGCGTGAAAGTTGATGGTTTTGAGGAACTTCGGTCCATCGTTTTTCCACGAGGAAAAAGAGTGAACTGCTAGTCAGCACGCGATTTAGTTACAAGGACTTTGCCAGCTAGTAGCCTGTCGGTTGCCCTTTTGTGCATCGTCTGAAAAAATGCACTTATCTCCAGAAACCATTCCCTGTGCTTAGCTGTCCGGATCGACGTCTTCAATCACCAGCATCGCAAGTATCGCTGTTACCCCGCGGCGCGGAACGACGACACGCCTATCAGCACTACCACAGCAGTGAGTTTTTTTTCTGTTTTGACGGCGCCGAAGTGGCCATTGTGTTTAAGGTCTCCCCAGCTCCCAAGCCACGCTTCGAGGCACACTGCGTGTTTCTCTTATGACTGTTGGGGGTATTCATTTTTTATTTCATTAAGTGGAAAGTATTTATCACTATTGATTAAGATAAGTGACCTGTGAATTGATGTTTATTTCATTTACAGTATTGATAGGCATTTAAAACGGGTGGAATATTAATGTAACTATAAAAGTTAATGTTTATTTAACTCAGAACTTGAGATAGCTGTATACAATTAGTGTTTTACTTTAATTTTGCTATAAAGACACTGTATCCCCCTTTCTTAAGTCAAAAGCTGCTATTAAGGTAAACAGTAACAAGCAAGTAATAATTAGGGAATTACATTTAGCGCATTAATTAATTTAGAGAGAGATCTTTTGATAAATAGGAATTGGGGAGCGCACTCCACACTAATAGCTATTCTAACTGGGGAAAAGACAATGTATCCCCCTTTCTCAAGTTATGGAGCGCACTCACACTAATAGCTA
>NW_024875593.1:0-1613 GCF_018340385.1 Cyprinus carpio
CCTATAAGTCACATTGGCACTTTTTAACAATACATTACTTCAAGACCACATCTTTGTGCACTTTGGTCTGTTTTGGAAGTCTTGAGAGAAGAGAGGAAGTTATTCATCTCTAAGACAATGGTGGATCTGGGGAAAAAGTGCAGATAAAAAAACTTTTGTCAACAATACACTGCAAATAACAATACTGAGAACTTGAAAGTAAAGATGAAGATGATAGAGCAAGAAATTCTTCAACAAAGCCTCCATAATCAGGATCATTAAAGAGAACAAAAGGAAGGTTTTTTGAAGGACTTATTGGAGGAACAGGAGAAGGGGAGACGCTTGTCAGAACAAGATATGTGAAGTGTAATTTAGGGGAAATGGATGCTCCAACTGCCTCTTTTTTTTTCTTGATTGGAGAAAAAGTCAAAAGAGCAAACGAGAAATTTTTCCACAGATTGAAACTTCCTAATGGTAATGAAATAACCAATCAACGAGAAATCATAGTTTCTGCTATTTCATTTTATGAGAAACTTTATCAGTCAGAACTTTGTGGATGAAGCAGCAGTTGAAGAGGTTCTTCTAGATCTTCCACAGTTGTCTGAAGAAGAAAAGATGGAATTGGAGGGATTCGTGACTTTTTCTGAGCTTTTCCAGTGCTGTGCAAGGGCTGAACAGTGGCAAATCATCAGGTGTGGATGGCCTGTCTGCTGAGTTTTTTAAAAGCTTTTTGGAATGTGATTGGATATGATTTGTATGATGTTTTTTTGGGGTCCTTTAACCAGGGTGTTTTTACCCCTAAGCTGTCGAAGAGCTGTGTTGACATTAATCCCCAAGAAAGGAGATCTTGGACTCTTTGAAGAATTGGCGTCCTGTGTCATTGCTGTGTACTGATTTTAAAATACTGTCAAAAGCTATAACTAATAGGTTGAAGAAATGTATGGGGAACCATAATTCATGAAGATCAGTCATACTGTATCCCTAAACGGACAATTTTCGACAACTTATTTTTTGTTAAGAGACATTATTGCAGTTGCAAAAACCATCAAATTGATATTGACTCTTATCTTTGGATCAAGAAAAAGCTTTTGACAGAGTGGATCACTTTTATTTACTAAAGACCCACAGAAGGCCTTTGGCTTTGGACCACAATTTGTCTCCTGCATTAAACTGCTTTACAGCGAAAACTTTCAGTATGCTTAAGATTAATGGTTGCTTAACCAGACCTTTTGCAGTAACAAGAGGCATCACGACAAGGATGCCCCCTTTCTGGACTTTGTATTCAATTGCTAT
This sequence comes from Cyprinus carpio, assembly GCF_018340385.1. Taxonomy (NCBI): domain Eukaryota; kingdom Metazoa; phylum Chordata; class Actinopteri; order Cypriniformes; family Cyprinidae; genus Cyprinus; species Cyprinus carpio. The sequence continues at coordinate 1,273 of NW_024875593.1, forward strand.
TGAGCCTTTGTTGTCATATTTGAGGAAACGACTGCATGGATTTTGTATTCCTGGTTTCCAGAAATCCCACCGTAAACTCACAGCTGGCGCTGATGATATCACTGTTTTTATAAGGAACATTGATGATGGGAAGGGTTAGTTGACAAAATTGTAGGGAAACTGCAGAAGTGGAGATGGATTCTCCCACAGTTATCTTTTAGAGGGAGATGTTTAATCATTAATAATTTGGCAGCCTCAATGTTGTGGCACAGATTTACAGTGTTGAATCCCCCTGAAGAGTTATTGATTGTTATTCAAAAAGCCTTCATTAATTTCTTTTGGGATGGTTATCATTGGCTTCT
>NW_024875594.1:0-176 GCF_018340385.1 Cyprinus carpio
TTGCGATTTTTGAATTTTGGGGTTCAATCGACTTGGCATGAGCCAAGGATTCAGAGAAAAATAAAATGTTCCTTATGTACCTCAAGGTTCAAACGTTATTAGCATAAAATTTGTGAAAATTTGGACAAGTGGTGGCGCTAGAGAGTTTGAATTAGAGACTTCACATTGGCTCTGGT
>NW_024875594.1:496-613 GCF_018340385.1 Cyprinus carpio
CAAGAGATATAGCCTTAGAGTCATTTTGACACAGTGCTTAAAGTTTATAACGGTGCTGTACGAAAATGGTTTTGTCTTTCAACACGAAATCCACAACTTTTTGTCAGCACAGTCTGA
>NW_024875594.1:1769-1936 GCF_018340385.1 Cyprinus carpio
CTGCAAGCAGCAATTACGGGGCCAAGCACTACAGGAGCAAGCTTCAGACGAATGGCGGGAATGAGTAATTAAAACTGTTTTAAGATTATTTTAGGCAAAATGGGTTGAAAACAATAAACAAAACAACTAGTAATAGGATTTATTGGCTTATCACGTTTGACCAATAG
>NW_024875594.1:2000-2774 GCF_018340385.1 Cyprinus carpio
TAAGTTTTCAACATAAATCAAATGGCTGACAGAAAGTTTGGCTTATTATGACATAAAATTGATATGTATGTTGTGGCATGACCCAAGAAATATTTTGAGATCAGTTTCTATTACAATAGGTCGCATGCAATCAAAAGTTATGCATTTTTCTTTAATATTGCTAATAAAATAAGAATTAATGAATGTTTATTACTACCCAGACTTAATAGGTGGCGGCTTGTTAACCAAATTGATGTGGCATGATCAATTTGTGGTGACAATGGCACATGCAAAGTTTGGTGTAAATATGTCAAAGCTGTGCAGAGATACAGCCTCAGATACATTCTGGCATCCTTCCAACAAATTCCTGCTTGCGCTTAAACGAAAACTGTTTCCTCGGTGATATCGACCGTGAAATCCATAACTTTTGCCAGCATCATCTGAAGATGATCTGAGTCACATTTCGTGAAAATTCGGACTAACGGTCTAGGAGTGAGTTTGAAAAATTCAGTTTCAACATGAATCAAAATGGCGGACAGGAAGTTTGGCCACTTTGTCAGTGAATTTTGGTATCGATGTTCTCAGCATGATCCAAAAGAATTTAGGGATACCACTTTCAGTTCCAATAGTCCAAATGCATTCAAACGTTATTAGCATATATGTTAAATTACTTTATAACTTTTGACCACAAGGTTGGAGCTGTGCCCAAAGTTTTTGAGTACCATCAGTACTTGGTGTCGAACATTTTTGTAATTAGTTTCGTTACGATACGCTAATGCGTTTGTGAAATACAGC
>NW_024875595.1:0-314 GCF_018340385.1 Cyprinus carpio
CGTTATCGTTCAATATGGATATTTTATTTCGAGATCACATTTTTGCCATATCGCCCAGCCCTAATATATATATATATATACACACACACAATAAAAGGTATGTTATAAAATTATTCTATTTGTTAATATATTCTAATTATTAATATAAGTATATTAATATATTTACTCTATATTATTTACATAGTATATATAAAAAATATGCTAGTTATGTTGTTGAACATTAAATATTTAATATCAAAGCGTAACCATTCATATGTAATTTATATTAACATTCAAATATTTTGAAATTTTTTATTGTATTTTATATTTATTAA
>NW_024875596.1:0-1240 GCF_018340385.1 Cyprinus carpio
GATATGAAGAGAGGTAAAGCAGCTGCCCCTAAAAGCAGGTGGGGGTCTGGGAGATTAAGCACTCCCCCATTCTCTAGTCTTCTGGCGACAGCTTCCCTCTTAAAAAGGCTCCGCCCGAACCCACAGGAAGTAAAAAACCGTCCTCTCCAACCTCGCCAAGAATTTCGTGGGGGGCTAAAAACAGAAGAGACAAGTAAAATCAACGGTAAAAATCACGGATTTAAAAAATTAAAACCTTGCCTTCAAACGTCATCTGTCTCAGTCCCCAAAACCCCAGTCTTTGCCTAGCAAATGTCAGTCCAGTTTCCCGTCCTCCACCCCTCTTTGTCAAACTTCACTCCTAAAATTTTAAAATCATTCTCTTTAAAAGCTAAATCAAGTCCACCTGTGTCTATGTCTCCCCACGGCCCGAAGAGCTGGGCCTCGGACTTGTTTCTGTTGAGCTTAGCGCCCGAGGCCCGACCGTACCAGTCAGTCAAGTCCATTGCTCTTCGTATAGAACTACGTACAGGAGGGGAGATAACGGACACCTTGCCGGACGCGCCGCTGTGGATATTCAAGGCCTTTTGATAGATGCCCGTTAACTAAAATTCTGCTAACCAAAGACGGTTGTATAGCAGTCCCACTCCAATGCCCTATAAATAAACCTCCCTGGGAACCCCATTTTTCCCAGTATCTTGAAAAGGAACTGGTGCAGAGATGCAGTCCGAATGCTTTTCAAAAATCTAAATTTAGGACTACTAGCCGAATGTTTCTGTCTCCCAGCGTAACAGATGGCGATCCCTGATCAATATCAAGCTGTCCGTGATCTTCCTCCCAGGCACAGAACATGCTTGATCGAGGTGGATCACGTCCTTAAAAACGGTCGACATACACGCATAGATAAAATTTTGCTAAATATTTTGGTATCTTCCAGTTTAAAAAGCATCTATTGGTCGCCATTCTGTAAGTCAGTCTTTGTCTCCTTTTTAGGCGGTGCTGACACTATCCCTATTCTGAAAGCTGTCAGGAAGTAAAAAATCTTGGGATAAAATAGTGCATTCACTGTCGGAGACTTTTCTTTCTAAAAAATCTAAGACTTCTCCTAATGTGTTGGTGTGTACTTCTTTTTCATTGTATAAATTTTCATAAAAAAGATTCAGTTTCCTTTAAAATATCTTGCGGTGTGCGAGCTTCCTCCCTGTCGACTTTTTTTTAACGCAGTAATTGCCCCACTTAGTGCACAATGATCTTTTTAAAA
>NW_024875597.1:0-1829 GCF_018340385.1 Cyprinus carpio
GTTTCAAAAAATGTGTCACAGCCACACCATCTACACTCCTGAATCGGACACTTACGCCACCCCACTCATTCCCAATCACCAGAATTCTGAACACCTGTGCATCATCACCAGTGCCACATATAAAGCCCTCCGTCACCATCACCCATTGTCTGGTCTTGCACCGATCTCCTCACTTACCTGAACGCCTTTCGTCGAACCTACCTGATCTGCTGAACCCTCTTCATCCTCATCTGTATTCCTGTTCCCATCGTCTTCGTCTGAGTCACCATCTGTATCACCATCACCCAAAGGAAAGTTGTGTTATCACTGTGTCATCTGCGTGTCAAGATTCACCTGTGTCTGAAACCTCTGATTCACAAAAAACACTATGCACTGATCCTCTGTGTCTCGTCTGTGTCTGACAGAAGACCAGACCAAATGCAGAGCTCTTCAGATACAGGCGGGACCGCACAGCGGATCCCTTCACTGAACTGGTTCACGCTGTATGGTCCTCACTCATGCAACTTTCCTCACCTGCTGTCAACAGCTCACCGCCATCAAACACCGCTACAGCTCCGGTCACTTCTTTCCAGTTGCCCCCTGGGCAGGTCCCATGGCCACACAGCGACATACAGTGGCCTTGACGGAGGATTACGGCGGGTTCCTGCTGGCAGTGTTCACTCTACATGGAGTCAAGCGCTCACTTATTCACCGCGAGAGCGCGGCCGAGAGTTGTGATGATTATCATCAATCTGCCTCACAGGTAAAGAAGAAGCTCTCCAATGGGCCTATTCTCTCTGGGGAGTCAAATTCATCTGCTACTGGATCTGTTACTGATTTCTGTTCTCAGTTAAAATCTGTCTTTGGTCAACAAGCTTCTGGATATCTGTCCATGATCAGCTGTTTACAATTAGCCAACAGAAAAAATGAGTCCGTGGTGATTATGCTGTTCGCTTCCGTTACTACTCGCTTACATCAGTGGTTGGAATGAAACTGCCTTAATTGCAGCATATCGCCACGGTTATGTGAAAAGATACAAGTTTGATTGTTGTATATGAAGATTCACTGGGACTTGAGTGTCTTATTCAGAAATCCATCAAGTCGCCCAGAGACTCACTGCATGTCATCGACTCACTCCCGCTGTACTGCTTCCTCCGCCCGCTCTCTACCATCTGTCGCTCCTCAGCACCTGAACCCATGCAAGTAGATTCACACCACCTATCTACGCCGGGCGTCGGCGGAGGATTAACACGGGCTGTGTCTCTGCACTGTGGGGGAGATGGACACTATTACCATCATGTCCAGTACGACCTCCACGCCCAGCGGTGAGTACCATCCATCTACCACCCTCAAACTGCTCAATTGATTCAAACCTGGGTTACTCTAAGACATCTCCATTCTTCTATTTCAGTACAAGCCCTCATCGACTCCGGCTCAGCGGGGAACTTCATCAACCAGCAAACATTAAATCGCTCTAAGTGTCAAGGCCATCAAGCCCCGCCGAACTCAAACAACACTATACAAGGAAAGCCGCTGGGCAGAGGTCATGTCCACTATTTCTCCCCCACAGTCATCCTCCGCATGGGTTCCCTGCATGAGGAAGACATCACGTTCATGGTGCTGGAGGAATCCACCGCAGACATCATCATGGCCGCCCTGGCTTTAACCAACACAAAACACATCCATTGGCCAACAGGTGAGACCCGAAATGGGGAAAATCCTGTCATACTACCTGCATCACTCCACCCGTTAAAGTTCCCAAGGTCATTCCATCCATCAAGAAGTCATCCCTACCGGTCCAGTCCACATCAGTGGAAAGCCCCGAAACTAAGGTGGAACATACCACCCGC
>NW_024875598.1:0-1981 GCF_018340385.1 Cyprinus carpio
CAATGACCTGTTAGGCGTCCTTATCAGGTTTAGAAAAGAGAAAATTGCTGTGACTCCAGATATTCAACACATGTTTTACTGTTTTGTAGTCAAGGAGGAGCCCAGAGACTACCTGAGGTTTCTATTGGTTCCGCGACAACAAATGGGACAGTGACATTGTAGACTACAGAATGCGTGTGCATGTGTTTGCAACACACGTCTCCTGCTGTAGCAATCTACTGCCTCAGGAGAGCAGCGAAAGAAGCAGAATCTGAATTCGGCTCTGATGTCAGAGCATTCATCGAGAGAGACTTTTATGTCGTGCTGATGGTTTGTTTAACAGGTCAGGAAGTATCGGCGGTAAAGGGCTGGAATGCGCTACTCCCGCCAACAACCTCGGTTGCACAAGATCACATCAAGCGATTACGGCTAATGGTGAGCTGAATTCCCCCTGAAGACCCTGCACACAGCATTAAAGACCTGGACTTTGCAACGGATAACGTCCCCTGTGCAGGGTTGCCAGCCTGGTTATAAGCTGGAACATAGTCACAGACACATTCACCTTTCAAGTACAGCAAGACGACAAACCTTTCACACGCAGAGGCGGTTAACTCAACCATAAACAAAGCATCTTTGATCCGTCGCTTTCTCTCTCACCTGTCACTATACAGGGAGATCGCTGCTGAGAGAGCTGACCATAGAAAACGGTGAGTGGGACGCCATTACCCGGACACCTCCAAGCCGAGTGGGTGAGATGGAAGTCCTCCCCTTCAATGCCTTCAAGACATACAGATCCCCTGGGCTGCTACACATCTCTCTCTCCACCTCTGCAGCAAGGCTTTTGAGAGAGTTGTATTGTGTTTATGGATGTTTTTCCAAACTAAAGCAATCGCGACGGCGGTTGCCTACTTGAAGGTGAGACCGATGAAAAATGGATGCTCTGCAGTCGGATTCGTGCTTTGGCAAGAAGCAAAGTTGGCACCAGTGAAGGAGACCACAACCTCTCTGTGACTCGAACTCTGTGCTGCAGTCCTGCGTTCAGATGGCTATGAGACTGTTGGGAGTAGCATGGACGCACATTGGATGAACTCTGTCACTTTCTGTTCTGACAGCAAAAGTTGTGTTGTGGGTTATATTAACAATGAGCAGAGAAGATTTTTATGTTTATCGCTTAAGCGGCAGTTGGCGCGTAGACCGGCAATGTGGCGGTAGGTATGTTATCAGGCTCAACCCGGCCGACCATGGCTCCCAGATCCGTTACTGCTGCATCATTGAGAGACACCAACTGGCTGACGGACCAGCCTTCTTGTCTGAAGTGACTCAGCTGATCATCGGTGCTGGCGGTGGTTGACCCAGAATTGAACTCGGGATCAGGCCTCAGGTGCGCTGATCGCTGAAATCACGGCTGGCGGGGCTGACGCTGGCCTGCAAAATGGACTTCTGTGTTAAGAGCACTTGCGGTCCTGATTCACATAGCCCAGTGTTTCAGACAAACGGACAAAGACAAAACTTGCAGAGGGTGGCATACCTGTAAGAAAGCAATCACGCCAGAGAACCTGGAAAAAGCAAAGAAACTACTGATCAAGAACATGCAGCAGGAAAGATATCCTAGTGAATTCAGTAACATTCAGAGTAAGTCAGACATTCCAAAACAGAGCAACATTGCAAAGCTGTGCCCAGTGGTTGACAGCTTTGGACTTCTCAGAGTGGGTGGACGCATCACTCAGTCTGGCCTTGAGATAAACCGCACCAATCCCCTCATCATCCCAGTTCAGCACCACCTAACGACTCTCCTTGTGCGACACCATCACGAGCAGGTAAAACACCAGGGCAGACACTTTACAGAGGGGGCCATCAGGGACGCTGGACTGTGGCTGGTGGGCGGAAAGAGATGCATCAGAGGCACTCTGTCTCAATGTGTCACCTGCAGGAGACTGCGTGGCAAGCAAGAACATCAGCTGATGGCAGATCTGCCTGCAGACCGGCTACAAGTTGCCCCATC
>NW_024875599.1:0-1893 GCF_018340385.1 Cyprinus carpio
ATACTTGCCTGGTGATTTCGAATCCTTCTGTCCCTTCAGGGTATATCTCACGCTTGGAGCCATCCTGAAGGGAAATACTCACGACTTTCCGTGGCAGCTTTGATTGGCTACAGGGCCACCCTGACTTGATAAAACGCAGAGACGTTGAGGACTGGATCCTGTTCAGTATGGTTTTGAACTCTTCAGTCTGGAGATGAGATGTGTGAACGACAAACTGAGTCAGCTCCGTCATCTGTGTGTTCGTCTGGTGAGTCTCTGGGGGAACGGACAATGTTCGGCAAGGACATATGTTTTCCTTCTTGTATGTGATTGTGAAGTTGTATTTCTGCAATCTTAGCATCATGCTACAGCCTTGCTGGAGCTGCTGTGTGGATAGGTTTGTTAAGGATGTAACCAATGGCTGGTGGTCCGTTTTAATGTGAATTTGTTTACCATACAGTCATTGGGAATTTGGTGCACGCAGCAAGCACAGCCAGAAGTTCTTTTTTCTATCTTTGCGCTGCGGTGAACGCACCTTCTGTTTATGCCAGAGTACGGAAGCATACACAACAGGAGCACCTTTCTGAAGACATGCAGCCTCAGTCCGAACTGGGAGGCATCACAGATGAGTGTGACAGGCTTCCTCTCAGGATCATAGTATTAAAGTAGGTGGACTAGAAACTCTGTGCTCAGAATTTCAAAAGCTGCCCTGATGCTGCTTAAACCAGCAATTCACTTCCAGGCTTGGCAGAGTCAGCTCAAGCGCAGAGGGGCGAAAGGGGCAGCTCACTTGGAGTTTGGTAAGGACTTTTCCTAAGTAGTTGATCACAGCCACCTAGCAAAGTGCCCTGCAGCAATGTAATGCGCGTTGTCTGGGTGATGCGAGGCATTTCTGCTTGAGATTGCTTTTGTTTTTTGCTGAGTCAAGGTTGTAGTCCCTTGCTTGTGTGAAAATACCTTGACCGGCATATAGCTCACCTCACTAAGGCCGAATTTGCACTTTTGAGGGTTCAGCCTCTCAAGTTCACTTCACGAACCGCACGGTCACAGAACTTTTCTTAGAGTTTGCATCAGTATTCCTGCTCTGCATCGTACACTCCCACAGCCCGTGTATGTCGCCGACTATGACTCTAGCATACGGGTAGCCAGCAAAGATCTGCTCCATGGCAGCTGAAAGATCTCGCTGGCAATTAATGCCAAAGGAGGCATCCTAAGAAATGCGGAATCTTCCAAATGGGCGTACTGAGCGTGAGTCAGGAGGGAGGAACTTGTGATCCAGCCAGTGTCTGCCAAAGAAAAAGAACTTTTACTTTGTCGAGCACAGAGAATGCTGTAGGTTTGGCATCCTGCGCTTACCACTTCTTCCACTGTGGCGTAGGGTGATCACGGACATTTTTAGGAACTTATTTGGAGTCCCTAGGGTCAATGCACAGTCTTATTTCATCTGAGTTTTTCCTTTTGTGAGTCGCCACCATAGATGACACCCAATCGGTTATTCAGACACAGGAGTGATTACCCCATAATGCACCATTCTTTCCAAGTAACTCTGCTTACCTTGTGTTGCATTGCTGCAGGAATTCCAAGTGCGGTTGGACGGACGCATAGGTTGGGCTTCTTTGTCCAGTTTCATGCAGTACGTTAGGGAAGCTTTCCTATTTCATCTCGGAAAGATCTGCATATTCTAGTGTTAAGCTGCTGGACAAAACTTGAGTTTTCTTTTACGCTGACTTGGTGGACTGCATTATTGAGAGAAATGAGGCCCATCCGGAAGACAGTCAGACAGTCCGAGCAATGGCTGTACATTTTTTTGCACTACATAGAACTGTAGAGAGTAGGTCTGGTCACTCAGATTGCAAGATAACACGGTTGATCCAGCAGTTTGGATCTCCTCTCCACCATACGCAACAAGCTTCA
>NW_024875600.1:0-1974 GCF_018340385.1 Cyprinus carpio
TAATAATGAGCCGGCATTCTGACGTGGAATCGGAAGCTCTGTGCTGAACCACTTGCAATATGCAATATAGTTGTTATTTGAACCACACAGTTACTTTCAAAGGTGATTTCTTCTATTTTTGAATAGTGGCACATAGACATCAGTGTATGAACATCAGCGTTTGAATCTGAATAATGAACTTTTGTATACTTTTGTGATATATATACTTTTGGCCAATCATTTAATACAAACTTTTTATAGTTTTGTAAATGTTTATATTTTCTTGTCCTTTGCTATCCTTGGCAAAATCTGATTCTCTAATACAGATTACTCACTTAATTTTTAAAAATAAGAAAAAATAATTTTATGGGTGCTTTTATCACAGACTGAGAAAACATTCACGTGAGAAAGAAGGTAATGTCCTGGAGGCTTTTCTATGCAGGCTTTTCTGGGAAAATCCTCAAGATCTTATCAGGGAGTACCTTGTGAGTTGAAGAATCATATTCTGTTTTTGATTTTATTTTTTCAGAAAGTACAAAAGTATGTTTTTGGCGGTTATGAACACGAATGTAAAATGTAAAAAAAGATAATAATAGCCAGTATGTGTACACTACTTTAGGAGAACCAGCAAGATGATTGCTTGGGGAAGCTGGAAGCAGCTCACCATGGCCGGTGTATGTTATTAGGAAGGGAGGGGGACATCACGAACCACCGGCTGACGCAAGTGTCATCATTGAGGGTGTTAAAGTTCACGAATGAGACTGCCTTCGATTCACATCAGCTTGTGCCTTGCTTCTCGGGTTGAGTATACATCATCACTCTGGCTTATCCCAAAAGGAAACCACTTCGGTTTACATTCAAAGGTATTCAGAAAGTTCACTTGCACCTTCGATCAGCACATGATGTCTCAAAAGTTCAAAGTCTTTTCAGGGAGACTACAGTGAACTTTACAGTAATGTTTGAATGTGCATGTGTTTGAAAGAATGTCTCCGTTTTTTAGTTGGATGTTTCATGTGTTCTTATTGTAAGACTATCCATTTGTTCAGTCATATGTCTTTCCCTGGTTCCCTTTACATTGGTGAAAGGGTAATTACCTATAACTCTTAAGCTGTCAAAAAACATTTTCCATGATCTGGTTGGTTGGTTTATTTTAAATTATTTTTTATTTTTTTAAATATAAAAATCATGGCTCAGTTTAGGGCATTACTTGTAAGCTGTTCTAAAAGCACTTTTAAATACACTTATATGGTTCTATTTTAAGAATATATTAAAGGGATAGTTCACCCAAAAATGTCGTTCAAATTTATTTCCAAACCTGCATAAGTTTGTTTCTTCTGCTGAACTACAAAATAAGATGTGTTGAAAAATATTGTGTAGCCAGACAGTTGGCCATTGCCATTGACTTTCCAGTCTTTTTTTTTTTTTTTCCTGCTGGAAGTCGATGGAATGCGGTCAACTGTCACAGTTGCCAACATTCAGCACACATCTTATTGAATTCGCTTCACTTGAGACTAGTAACTGAACCGACCCTGAAGTGAGCTATCCCTTTTAATTGTTACAGAGTGGCTCATTTAAGGGCATAACCACTTTTATATTTCTTTTTATAAAATATGCAGTGCAAAGACAACTTTGCAAAAAAGACTATTATGGATGTAAATGTGTCAGTAAATGAAATTTCATGTGCACAACAAATATGAACAGTTTGTAATGATTTCTTAAAGTTTGTAATATGGAAAACAATGTTAGCGTATAAATGAATTAATGGTAATAAATATCTCTAAAGCAATTTGAGTCTTGTGTGATTGACCTAGTGAAATTAAGTTGAGAAAATATAATTATTTAAGTTGAGGAAACATAATTTTTTTAGGTGTTACCAATTGAAGTAATTTTTTTAAGTTGATCTAACTGTAGTAAAAAGTAATATATTTAAGTTGGAATGCAGTGAAATTAAGTTAGACTAATGTAAATAATAGGATTGAATGAACTCAAATAATA
>NW_024875601.1:0-1955 GCF_018340385.1 Cyprinus carpio
AACAGTCCCTTCGGAATGGGCCTTCCTTTATGCGGCAGAATCTGCTGGATCGGGGTGTACCTTGGGTGGCAGAAATAACATGCCCCAATACTGACGGATGTTTGAAAAAATCTAACTGGAAGGTGCCAACTTCCTCCAAAGCGAAATCCTTTGGAGAACCTTCATGAGCCTATCCTCATGCTGTTCAAGTGTGTCTGAAAAAATTATTAAGCCATCAAGAAAAGCTATGACTTCCTGCAAATTCAAGCCTGCCATGACTTTATCCATAGTTCTTTGAAATGTTGCAGGAGAATTTGTCAGTCCTTGTGGTAAACGTCGAAATTGCCAGTTTCCAAATGGCGCTAGTGAATGCTGTTTTGGGACGATCACTTTCTCTTACTTCCAACTGATAGTATCCACTTTTTTAAATCTAGGACAAGTAAACCACTTAGATCCTGATAACAAAGTAAAGCGTCTCCTCAATCCTTGGGAGAGGTGATATGCGCTTCCTTTAGTCAGTTTATTGAGTTTCACGATAATCAGCCACCATTCTTAAATCTCCATTTTTAATGGCTTCCTCCTACCAGTACAACTGGGGAAGCATAAGAGACTGTTAGATTCCTCAATGATCTCACTAGCAAGCAAATCTAATAGATGTTTCCTCAAATCTTCTAAAAATCAGCAGGTGAGACCGACCAGATGCGGCTCTTTAAAGGGAAGTGGTGGTCAGTACAGTTCTATCCGATGTGCTACACCTGACACATGTCCCACATCAAAGATGGAGTAATCACTGACAGCAGCATGACACTTCCCTGTTTATTCTTCTTTCAATTTATGTGAGCTTTGAACTCCCCCAGAAATGGGGGAGTCACCAAGGATCAGAGTTACAGGATCCTCTGTGTCTTAACCAAAAGGTTTGCCATCAGGGGATGTGGTGGCTTGTGCTTAGTGCTTAGTATCATCAAAAGAGGCACAGACTTAATCCAGTCTACCACTGAACACTCAAGCAATACCACTCCTTTTGGCTGTAGGGGTCCACATTGTGATCTACCTGAAACATTGCTGGTGACTATTTTGACTTTATTCCGACGCACTTGGTTCTGCTTGTATCAATTTACACTCTACAACTAAACCGCCGAGATGAGGATGCATCAATGGCTCATCAATAATCATCGTCTTGTTCATGCCACGAATCCTTCACTTTCGATACACCCCGGTCACCTCACACTTTTCCCCTTTACTGATAGTTGGACTTCCTGCCTGACAGTCTAACTGGGGCGGTTTGCTGCTTGTTTACAGGGTGTCGAAGTACTGTCACAAACGATAAGCAACCATCCAATTGGCACTGATAGGTATATACCGTAGATACTCATTTTCTTCCTGCAGCAGCCTACAGTCTTGAACAAGATGGCGGAGTACATTTTGTACCCACCTTGCAGGCAACCGAAAGCATTGTGGTAGGCCTGATCAGGCAGACCAATGCTAGAGTAGCAAATCCACTGCATCAGTCTCCACAAGCAGACTTAGGAAACTGTACATCTATTTCGATGTACCCAATGTAGGGAACTATTTGTTCCGCAGCTCCCTCAACCCGAATGAGGTCTCCCATAGAGGTAATGCTCCTATGGCGTAAGTACTGCTTGTAAAATGATTCGGACTACACAAAGTCCTTGGACCAGTGTCGGAGTAAACAGTGGCATCTCCCCCCCCCCCCCCAATCCCATCCACCAAGCTTTTACGTTCCCAGGGTTCCCCGATTAGACCCTTAGAACCTGTTTACTCTTTGTAGGAACTTCTCACACTTAGCTTCTGTTCGGGTCCACAACAGAAGCTACTCCAGTTTACTGAGCAGTGGGTGTCGGTATTTTTGTGGGATAACCTCCGCTGCTCATGCCTCTCTCTGCACTAACTTTTGCTGCACCAAGGCTGCATTCACAGGGTTAGTGCAATGTTGCAAATAATGAGAGTCCTCACCA
>NW_024875602.1:0-2750 GCF_018340385.1 Cyprinus carpio
TCCACAGAAAGGCGGGATGTTGTAAATCAACTCCCAGCACCCACAGTCTGAACCTGATAACCAACCAACTCTTTCACGGGAACAGCTTTCAGCATTAGCACCATTAGAACAATTATTGGCAATTTCAAATTGAAGAAGAGAGAGATTGTCTAATTTGGGGAACAAGTAATCGAAAGATGGACAGTCTGACACTCACATGTAAAGCCATGACAGAGAAAACAAGATCGTTGGATTGACTTCCCCCCACCTAGCAAAACCAGACTGAAATTCCCTAAGGAGACCTGTTAACCCCTCTGGTCTCCCACAGGACATATCCTTACTCCCCAGAATGGCACAGAGAATGCCTTCCAATGCATATATGCACCAAAATGAACTCAAAAAGACTTCTAAATGGATATCAGTCCATTGCTTAACTCCATATCATTTATGTAACCGGACACATTTGATTTTAATGTTTCTAATCACTTATTGTGTATGTCTTTTTAAATAACTCTTGAATAGCTTAAGGGATCATATTCATGTTTTAGTATGTGTGTGTTGAATATTCTTGCTTGGCGACGTTTTCTGACCATCAGTTATTTGTCAAATGTATCATATTCTTGTTATAGGAATCATGTCCAAATTATACCCTGCAAGGCGGGAAAATTCCGGACCATGAGCTTGATAAGATAACATATGATTTATGAATGGGTGGGACAAACAATTCAACACCCTGAGAAAAGACACAATATCTAATTGGTCAAGACAACATTTGAGGTGTGGCCAAAATGCCAGTTTAAATACTCAGGACACCATCAAATTTTAGCTTTTAGCTTTGCTTGTAGTTTAAGCTTTTAGTCATGCTTTTAGCTTTGCTTTGTTTAAGCTTTTTAGTCATGCTTTTGGCTAGCGTTTAGCTTTTGCTATCAGTCATGCCGTGACTTTTGCTAGTTTAGCTTTTAGTCATGCTTTGTCATCACTTTTGCGTTCTTCAAGCGCCCGTTCCAGCTGCTTCGACCTGCATGCCTGCTGCTACTTAGCCCGCGATGAGAAGAAGCACCACCTAGTCTCGTCAAACTTTACTTCTTTTTCTTTCCGTTTGAGAGTTTACCGTGTTCTGAGTTAAGTTTTGTAACGCCCGTGTCTCGAGTCTGACCTCGCGTGCCGTCTGAAACTTCAACCAGCCCACAACTCTGCATCTTCAGCCAGCCCAACCACGGGCTTCCCAAGGCGATCACTTCAGCGACTACTGAACTTCCAGCCAATCAGCAACCTCGGGAAACCCCTTTTCAGCGACAACAAAGGGAACCCCGTTAAACAGGCAACGCCAAGTAACCTCAGACTCACATCTGTACTGGTGTTATCTAATATAATTTTAACCTCATTGAGGAACTCAGTCGCGAGGGTTAATTAAGTGATTAAATGGTTGTTCATGTCTATGCAATTTCCGCGTTTGCTGTAAACTTGGGATTTCACATTTTCATTCTCTTAAACTCACTCTTTCCTAACGTTCTATCCTCCTGCAACTTGTGTGAATGTGTGAGTCGCGTGTGCTTATGTGTTAGAATTGTTTATATGTCTTAGATTTATCTAATAAAGCCTTATTTATATTGAAAAGAGAAGTATCTTGTGTTTTGTGCTCACAAGTTAATGTCTTAAACTGCGATCTTGTTACTGTGCTAGTGTAGTGTTTTTCACTATACTTTGGATATTAATATCCAGCGCCAGATTTGATGTTGGGAATGTTTCTAATAAAAAAAAAAAAATATATATATATATATATATATATATATATATATATATATATATATTCTTACAATAATTTGCCAATATGCCGTTGTAGCCCTGTGTCACATGACTAATTCTCCCAATCGCATTCCCTCAAAAAAATGAGTGCATGACTCTGGATAAAGATGCATATAGAAAAGGTTGATCTTAAACAGATATGCCACATATGTATCAGATATGATACAGTAGGCTTATATAATCATAAACAGACAATATAATTACTGTTCAACACAAATGACAACATTTTAAAAAAATGAAGCTAAAATGTTGTAACACGATTGCCAAATATGTATTTTGTTTTCAATCAATTTATACCCCTCAAATGGCAACGATCCTTTGGGGTTACAAATATTTAAATAAAAAATAAAAGTCATGTTTAAAAAAAAATAAATTTGTGTTATTTGTGTCCTAATAAGATGGAAAATTATCTAAACTAAAATAAATTAACTTTATTTCCCTTTATGGTCTTGGTCTATGGTTAATAATTAAAATCTTTAAAAAAAATAATAATAAAAATGTAATTAAAAAAAAAAAAAATGAAACCAACATTTTCTTTGCATTTGCTACTTAGATAAAATCTTCCCCAGGAAAAAGTAAATTATTTGGCCTGAAGAATAACTTTGGTACACTGTAAAAAAAAAAAGTCCGTAAAAATACAGTACAATATGCTATAATAATTTAAAGGGAAATTTTCCGTTTTTTTTTTTACAGGTATTTTTCCATATTTTTTTAAACTATGCTTTGCATTGTGGGAACAAGAAGCTCAGTCGACAATCGGCGCGAAAACAGTGCTTGAGCAGGCGCCATTATTCACGGAGATAGTCTCGGTCAAAAGTCGGATTTCGGGTTTGGTGAACGGTTCCTACACTTCCGTTGTAAATTATTTTTTGTTAAATGTAACCAACTGTAACGTTAACTTAGTTGCTGCCTGGCTCATTTGGCAAATGAATGTCAGAGCGTCACATTCAACATTTTCAGCATAC
>NW_024875603.1:0-2505 GCF_018340385.1 Cyprinus carpio
GGCTTCAAAAGTGGCCACTCAACTGAGACTGCCCTGCTCTTGAGCTGAGCTGAAGCCCTGCGACTGGCAAGAGCAGCTTCAAAATCCTCAGTACTCATTTTGCTGGACCTGTCTGCTGCTTTTGACACCGCTAATTACCAGATTCTCCTGTCCACTTCCCCTCAGAAAGATGGGCATCTCTGAGAACCACCTCCAGTGGTTCTTAACTCCCACCTCTCTTGATAGATCCTTCAGAAGGGTATGCCCGGAGGGGTGAGGTTTTCCTAAGTCCACAAACAGCTTACTACTGGGGTTCCTCAGGCTCAGTACTAGGACCACTTCTCTTCCTCCCATCTACATGATGTCGATTAGGATCTGTCATTCAGAAGCATGGCTTTTTCCTATCACTGCTCTCGTGATGACACTCAGCTCTACTTCTCATTCCAACCCAGGTGACCCGACGGTAGTTGCTTTCGCATTTCAGCCTGTCTGAGTGACATTTCTAGCTGGATGAATGACCATCGCCTTCGGCTGACGCACTAAGACTGAACTGCTGGTGGGTTCCAGCTAACCCATCGCTTCATCACAACTTCTCTATACTGCTGGGTTCATCAACCATAACTCCTTCCAGGACGAAGCCAGAAACCTAGAGAGCTGGGTGTGATGGATCATCAGTTGCTTCACAGACCATATTGCTACAACGACCGGTCCCAGATTTGCCTTATACAACATTAGGAAGATTAGACCCCTTCCTGTCAGAGCAGCTTTCACCCAACTTCTTGTCCAAGCCTACGTTCTCTCTCCAGACTGGACTATTGTAATGTTTCTCCTGGCGGCCTTCCTGCATGTACCATCAAGCCTCCTACAATCTAATCCAGAATGCAGCAGTGAGGGGTGTAAGGCTCCAGCCTCTAGTTGCTGCCCATGTAATGACTCTCCCAACCATTAGCTGGCTACTGTCACCATGAGGTGTAATGACTCCTCCCATCCACTAGGTGGCCTCCAGCCATTGTAGGAACTCTCTGGCCATCACTAATTAGGAATTGATTTCTACCACCTGCTGGTCATTATCTTGTTGGTGTTCTGCCTATTTAAGTGTGCCTCTTCTTTAGACTTGTGTTCAATCTTGAGCTAACCTATCGGATTGTAATCCTTGCCTAGAAAGTCAAGTTTGTTAAACTTCTGGTTTTGTTACTGTTCTTCTTTTGTTTTGTATTTTCACCTGAGGAAGCACGGCTTCTCTTATGTTGTTCTTTTGGAACTTGGAGCCTACAGTAAAACCCTTTGTTTGATTGACAAAAGCCTGCTTGTTATCCTTCTGCTCTTGGGTCCAACGGATATCTATCACTCACCATAGCCCCGTGGTAAACAGGGAGCTCAGTTGACTAGAAGTCCTGAGTTCGATTCCAGCTTCAGACACCCTTTACAGAGGGTTGTCTTCAACGGATTGAGCCAAAAGCAGCTCATGTTACTCCTCTCCTCATCAGGTTACACTGGCTACCAGTAGCCGCCGCATCAAATTCAAGGTACTGATGCTTACCTACAAAACGACCACTTGCACGGCTTCAACTTACCTAAACTCCCTAGTTCAATCTTATGCACCCTCCAGAAGTTTGCGCTCTGCAAGTGAGCGACGTCTTGTGGTGCCATCCCAAAGAGGTTCAAAATCACTACCTTCACTGACTTTTCCTGGACTGCCCAGCTGGTGGAATGACCTCCCAATCTCAGAGTCCTGGAACAGCTGAGTCTTTACTCATTTTCAAAAAAACATCTAAAGACTCATCTTTTTCGCCTGCACTTAACCAACTAATACTAGTACTTACCTTTTCTTTTTCTTGTCTATAATATTCATAAAAAAAAAAAACCCTGGCTACGTGTTCTGTACTAGACTAACTGAGACTTGTCATAGCACTTGTATACCGTTGTTGTCTCTCGTTGATCTGATTGTTTCTACTGTTCTCATTTGTAAGTCGCTTTGGATAAAAGCATCTGCTAAATGATTAAATGTAAAATGTAAATGTAATCTTACTGTGAATGAAAAAATAAAAACATGAACACAGACACAGAAGCTAAGATAGGTGTGGTATGTGTTGGGTTTATGTCATTATTACATTATTATATATTACTATTGTTATTACATTATTATTATTATTACTTTTTATTATTATTGAAATTACTGTTGCCGTCATCACAAGGTATTATTATCATCACAATATTTATTATTATTAGTATTATTATTACTGCTAATGAATGTTAGTAATACTTAATACTGCTATTATTATTCAGATTGTCATTGCTGATTATTTTCATTGCTGTTCTATTGCTGTTTTTGTGTTTTGTGTTCACCGTATGTTGTATGTTTTGCACTCTTAATATGGTGTTCTGGTATAACAAAAAAAAAAATCAAAGATAAAGTGAGTCAATGTGAAACTTGTGTCAAAAACAGCTTCAGTCACCCAGACCCCTGCTGACTACTCCTTTACCCCTCCTGACCATGACAGAGAGAGACAGCAGATCTTTAGCTTT
>NW_024875604.1:0-2753 GCF_018340385.1 Cyprinus carpio
TGTTCACGGAGTACATCGGACAGCCAGGGGGCAGATGGGGTGGTGCGTGCTGGTCTAGACGACAGTGGGCAAAAGTTGTCCAAGCAAGAGGTTAGAGTGGAACAAAAAGTGTCCGTAGCACTGTTCGTGTCCAGAGCTGAAAACTGCGAGAGTGAAGGAAGGAGGAGGCAAACCACAGAGGATAATAGATGGAGAGAGTGAGCGAGGGTTCCCTCAGCCGAAGGAGACCCGCATTGAGCGCGTGTGCCGCCTCAGGAGTAAAAGCAGATTAGCAGTAATGAGGAAGTGGTCTGGAGGTGTGCAGGAGTAACTAAAAGTTGGTCCACTGAGCAACAGAAGCATGTAGATGTGAGGGTCCAGTTGGCTGCCTGATTTGTGAGTGGCTGCAGTAGACTCTGCTTGAGATCAAATGAGGCGAGTAGAAAGTGCTGGAAGTGTGCAGCCTGGGGTTTGACCCCAGGTGGGATGCTGGAAGTAACCTGGCAGTACTCGGAGGAGTGCACCATCTTCAGGATAGCTTGAAAGCAGCACGCCCAACTCCTCTCCAAGCAGTTTCCCAATTGGACCTGGGGGGATCGAGCAAATGACCACAAAGTGGATTTTAACAGGGCGGGCTTACGGGCACACCACGCGGGATTCAAATGAACTGTTACCTGTAGGTGGTGGTTGAAGATCAAATTTCCAATCTTTCGATATAAGGAGACCAGTACCTCCACCCCTCCCAGTCGTACGAGGGGTGTGGGAACAAGTGAAATTAGTGGAGAAGGCTGCGGGAGTGGCAGTGTCCTCAGGTTTGATCCAAGTCTCAGTCAGTGGCATGAGGCTGAGACCAGAATGAGTAGCAATAGAAGAAATGAAGTCTGCTTTGTTAACAGCGGACTGGCAGTTCCAGAGACCAAGTGGAATAGAGAGCGTTGGAGTAGAGGTCAGAGGGACAGGCCTTAGATTTGTCGGGGAGGCCTTCCTTCGACGTACATAGCGTGATCTCCGAGTGAGTGACCAAAATAAGTATTTGAGGATGAGCTGTACAAAAATTGAAGGGGAGAAAAGCAATACTCAAGCTCCCCTGTCGGTCCTGCTCGTGAGTCGCGCGCAGGTAGAGTCGGCGGTCTTTACACCTCGCCGGTCTTCACAACGGTGAGGCTTTCCCTACACCGCAGGGCTGCCGCACCGCCAGCCGCCGGTGTCACCTGCACCACTTATATTTGCCCGATTACTCCGTGATTGCCAGCCAGTCACGCCCCTATTTAGCAGACCGAACCGCTGTCCAGTCCTGGCTGATAGGCAAACGCAAAAAAAACCAAACGCCATAATTCACACCGTGATTTGGCCTGCGGTAAGATTACACAGTAATCATTAAAGCAAAGCTCTTTAGCAAAGATGATCACGCAGTAGTCGAGAAAACGAGGCAAAAAACACTACAAACTGCTGTCCTTATCTGTCGCCTGACTGTTTCTTTCTGACAAGCGCCATAAAACAGCCTTTAAGTGAAAAGCTACCGCCATCACAGGTCACGCCTCCTCTATTTAGCAGACCGAAGCACTGTCCAGTCCCGCGATAAAATGAAGCGCAAAGACAAACGCCACTTCACGCGTATTTACCAGGGTAAGACGCACAGTAATTAAAGCAAAGAAGTTTCCCCTAACAGCGATGATCAAGCAGTAGTCTAATAGAGAGAAAACGAGGGGCAAAACGCCTGAGCTACTTTGTCCTTATCTGTCGCTCCTACTGTTTCTTCTGACAGGCGCTTACAAACAGCTCTTTAAGTAGGTGCTTACTGGCTATAGTCATGCCCCTCCCTGTTAGCAAACCGAAACTGTCCAGTCCCGCGATAGAGGCAAACGCAAAACCAAACGCCACTTCACACGTATTTACCAGGGTAAGACACACAGTAATTAAACAAAGATTCCCTAGCAACGATGATCACGCAGTAGTCTAGTAGAGAGAAAACGAGAGGCAAAAAACACTTACAAACTGCTGTCATATCTGTCGCTCGACTGTTTCTTCCTGGACATAGAATTTGATTGAGGTTTTAACATGCCTCTTCTGTTGATGGTTCACTAAGCTGGTTAGGCCACAGTGGACTCCTGCCTGTTCTGTCACAATTCCAACAGCTAAAACTCAAAAACTCCTCATACAGCAGTTTTGTCAATTTTAAAGAACGCTATGTCTTTCCGCCCTTCCTGGTTCACTAAAATCGGAATTCAAAGATTTGCCTGTTTGTCTGCAACATAAAAACTAAAAAATTTAACTTTGGCTTTATAAGAACATATAGTTCCTTGGAAAAGCTAATCAGTTTACCGCTGCTTCATCTCATCTACTTGTGCACGGCTAATTTCCTGCCATTTGGGGGATGGAGACGTGGTAAAAGATTCTCCACCTATTTCGATGATGGACGAGAGCTGCCTGGAAGCTCAATTTACGATTTCTGGCAGTAAATAGCCGTCTTCAAAGTACGTGGGACGACATACAATCAGATCTACTCGCTAAGGCGTTCTCTAGGGACCTCTCTTATTTTGGGATTGAGGATATTTTTCTTATTATTACATGAATTAATGACATATTTTATTCCAGTAAATAGATTTTAATCATTTTTATGTTTACAACTTGATGCTTTTCATCTCTTTGTAAAATGAATGATTCTTTTCAGTGGTAGAGCATAATTCTACAGCAATTTGATCTGAATTTTAGGTGAACAACAACGGTCACCTGACTTTTACTCAACCACTGTCTGCCTACGTTCCTTATCTGAA
>NW_024875605.1:0-1930 GCF_018340385.1 Cyprinus carpio
TTTAACACTCACAAACATCTGAATTTAGCTCTTAGGTGGAAATTTAATTGGCGGATTGTGTGTGCAATCGCCGTATTATATTATTTTTAAAAGGTCTAAACAAGAATAAACTCGCTTTTGTTGTGAGTCGCGGATCAACACTGCAGATCAGAGCGTGATTTATCTCTCGTATTTTTCACTTATCTCTGGCCAGACATCGATTATTAATGAGCCCTAACCCGGTAATAATCAGATATGTTGGTTCAGCTTGTCAGTGTAAATTAAAAGTATTTATTTATTTGCAATTTTAACCGATTTAAACCTCGGTGAAAAACACCAGGGAGACTCCTCCCCTGAGTCCACGGGCGACCTCGCTCCTTGTAGAGGCGCAATATCTCTCAGATAAATGGACGTATCAGCACCACATATTCAATACCGAGTAGCAGTGGCAGAGAGAGACAGAGAGACGATCAGATGACGGATGCTTTTTAAATTTTTCTGTTAGCCATTACAGTGTTGTAAAGTCGCGGAAACTATGCATATTTCCTCAGAATGACTTTTTTTGCTGTATGAAAAAAAAGGGTTTTGAAGTGTGTTGGAAGCTGCAATTTAAAAATACAAGACAATATTAATGATTCCCTTTTACTGTCATTTCAAAAAAAATCACCACCCCCACGACACAAAACCGCTCAAGCTATCCAAAATCCATTCACAATTTAAGTTCCTCAATGTTTTGGCATCATGTAGACAAAGTTTGGTGTGTATAGTGTAACTCTCCTCTGAGCAGTATGCATTAATTCACCAGTGTATGATTTTTCCCCAAAAATCCACATTCAAATCAAATAAACGACTTCCTGTTGGTCGTAGCTGATGACTCGTAAATTAGGAAAGCCGTCCTGCCTTGATAAGAACAATTTATGTACCGAAGTTTAGGTGTCTGTAGCTAAAACTAACCCCCCCACTTTTGACAAAAAGTGGCGCTATAGAGTGCCTCCTCCACGCGCCTTCATGTGCTTTTGCCATTGTCTAGCTACAGTCATCATAATTACTGATATGTGTTTTGAGTTTCATGTAATTCCTGAGCATGTTTATCTGCCTCAAAATCACTCCAGAACAGAATATTCCAAGATTGACACCGTTGCCACTGGCAACACAGCATAAGGGTAGATATCAATATCCCCCACAACAGATTTACATCGGCCGTGTTTTTGTCATTATTCTGATGAAGTTTGAAGCACAATCAGTGAAAGTGAAAATAAGATGCTGAATTCAAAGCATTTTTGAAAATGACACACTTTACCTTGCTGCCAGTTGGTGGCGCTATAACTTGACTCCTAATATGATCACATCTATGCGATCCGGCATCAGACATGAAACAATCCGATGAAGTTTGATCTAAATCAGAAAATGTATGTGGATGTTATTAGACATTTCCTGTTTCTCTATTTTTTTGCCCGAATTTAACGCCTCGCCAACGGCAAAACCGTTCGAGATACATCAAAAACCACCATGGGCAATTTTTTAATCCTTAATGTCTTGACATTCATGGTCACGAAGCTCAGTGGGAGAATCGCGGTTCAAAACTCTCAGGAGGAGAGTATACAAATTCTAGAAGACAAAGCTTTTTGAAACAGCCCTTTGAATAACTCACTTCCTGTTGGGCGGAGCCTATATTTATAGAATGCCAAAGTTGTTCGGCTCAATGAGATCTATATAAAGTGCACAGAGTTTCATATAAATACATGCAAGTATGTGTGAGCTATGGTTCAAGATTTCTGAATTTGTTCTAGGGGCGCCTGAAGGGGAATCCCCTGTGCCTGAAACCCCTGGTCCCTGCCTTCTATACCGTCCTGATGGCCGCAGAGGTTCCAATGTGTGTGCTAAATTTTCCAAGAGTTTTTGATATGTTAAGGCCCCCAAAAACCCCGAGGAAGGTTTAAGGAAAAATAAA
>NW_024875606.1:0-3323 GCF_018340385.1 Cyprinus carpio
AATTTGTATGGACAAAAATTAAACTAAAATAAACGGTTTCAATTATAATTTTGGTGTGCTCATTTAATGAGTAAAAATTACAAACAAAAAGATACATTAACATTTAAATAAATTAACACTTATTCAGCAAGTACAAATTAAATTGATTAAAAGTGACAGTAAAGACATTTACATTGTTGTAAAAATTCTTTTTTTTTAAAAACTATTTTTGTTCTTTTGAACTTTCGATTCATCAAAGAATCCTGAAAAAATTTTATCACAGTTAAGCACCAAATCAGCATATTAAACTGCTTTCTGAAGGATTATGTGACACTGAAGACTGAATTACAGGCAGTTCACACACTTACGTTCGTAAAACATCTTGTTTGATCATGCTCCTGAGCTCCTTATCCTGAAAGAACTTATTCCATAGACTCTGAAGAGAGATGCAGAGAAAAAAAGTTGTAAATCAAACTGTAATGGACAGATCCAGCCATTCTTACGGTTCTTCTAAATTGGCTGTTTTCTCACCCCTTCATCCTGTGACAGTGGGTTGTTCACCACCAGGTCCTGTTGGCCGGCAGCTTTGCGAGGGTTTGTAATATGCTGTAGTTCAAGACAAACAATCATGATTTAATGTCAAAACCTACTGAAGACACATAAATCACTGCCATGTACATGTGTGCACACACATACCGTCTCTTTGATCTTCTCATACTGTGCTCTGTGTTCCTTGGTTCGACTGATCCATTGAGTCTTATCTTCTGGCAGGACGTCCAGATAAAGCTGGAACCAACAAAACCAAAGCTCATAATATTTTCTTCCCCGCTTGGCACAGAAATTGCATACTTAACCTTTCAACCCCAATAACAACAAGTAAACTTGTCATCTGTCATCATCAGCTAGCCATTACCTTCCAGCATACGCTGCGGAATCGGCTGCTCCGTAATCGGCCGTTAATACCAGTCTGCCTGATCCGCGCCAGGTAGTTACTGTTCTGGAACAAATCATCCCATTCCTTTCTGTAAAGAAGAGCATGTCAAACGGAAAGTTAGAGGATAGAGGTACACCTTCATCACACAGCAGTGAGTTTCACATGTGTGAACAAGAGTGGATCTCTGATGCTTTGTGACATTAGGGAAAAATTAATGAGCCTGTATGACTTGGCGATGGACTCAACAGTACTATCAATGATCCTCCTGAAATAAAAGAAAAGAAAGATTACACAAGAGAAAAATAGTTAAGACATCACAGTTGCAAGTCTGTAGTTTTTGCACATCATTTTTGAACATGTATGAGCTGTTTTTTTGTTCTTATATACCAGTTAATAGCAATAGTCAAAATCAATCACAATACTTATCAACATAAATGCATTAAAAAAAAAATATGCAGCCCCTATTCTTCAGCAAATGTCAGGTCTCAAATTTGAATGTAGCAATATTAGGTTACTTACGATCTCTGTTGCAGTTGTAGTTCTGTAGAGGGTCAGTAACCTGTCTCCTGCTCCTCTTGCTGCAGCGGATAATAGTGTCAAGTCTGGGTGCCGTATGTCCTCACCAAAAAAGCACAGAGGAAGAGCTAAAGACTGTGATATCCAACATACACCACTGAAGCCATAATCCCAACGAGAGTAGGAAAGTAGGGAAACAGGAGACATCATAGGTATTGTGTGGATACTCACTATTGGAGCTATACTTGGTTCTCCCTCATAGGCCTAATCACACTGGAGACCACAGTCCACTAACCATTAATCTGCCAAACAGCAGAGCAAAACAAATGAATATATACCGACAGAGCCTAAACTGACAATATTAATGGCTTACTTTTCATTGACTTTGCAGATTAAAACTATTGATAGCATGAAGTATTTTTAAAGGGATAGTCCCACTCAAAAAAAATTTAAATTCTAGCATCATTTACTCCCCCCCCTCATATTGTTCTAAACTGTATGACTTTCATTCTTCTGCTTGGAACATAAAATAATGTATTTTGAAGAATTTTTGTAACCAAACTGTTTAAGGTTCCATTGATTCCCTTTAGTACGGACAAAAATACAACGAAATTACTGGGACTCTGGTACATGTTTGCTTACCAGCATCCCTCAAAATATATTCTTTTTATGTTCCACAGAAGAAAAGAAAGCTCATTCAGGTTTGGAATGACATGAGCATGAGCAAATGATGACAGATTTTTATTTTGTAGTGTGAACTATTCCTTTAACACCTGAAAACTCAAACAAATGTAGAAGTGGTGCGGTAAGAGCAATGGTAAAAAAAAAAAAAAAAAAAACCGTCTCCATCATCAACTTTCAGGACTGGATTTAGGACAGAAACTCAAATCAACACATAAGAGACAGCTGTTATCATGTCTGGTTGGTATACAGTAAACAGACTGTGTTTGTTGGATTAATTACATGGTTGCATTTCCAGTCAAAAGCTGTTTGTAATTAAATCAAGTGTAGCTACTTAATTCTGGCACCCGAATGTAAATGTATTTCACAGACCCGAATGTTTCTCAATTCATGACAGCAACATTAATGAAGAGTGCCAACTTAACTCGGTTCTTTAAATGATGTTTTAATTGGATTGTGTATATGACTGTACCATCACCTCAGAATCATTATACCAGCAACACTTGTGTTCATTTACCAGAATAACCAGCCATGCTAACATTTGACAGATGTGCAGTGAATTAAAACAAGTCTTGACTCAAACTAAGAAACAAAGAGGCAAACAAACAGAGCTCATTTGATCTTGTATATGTGGAATAATTGTTCTGCAGCAGTGAGGGGAAGGGAACAATCACACTGGCAGTGCCATGCGCTGTTTCGAAGCGATTCCCAGACATTTATAAACCAAAAATATCTCAGCTCCGACAATCCAGAGCCAGACAGTGCTGATGTGACAGCATTAGCCTCTAAAAAGTGGAAAAACTGGCTTGTCTGGATTTCTTTTTCTATTTTTTTAAACCTAAATCCATTCTGTTGTTTTTAATGAGGTTGCATTTAGTTCTGAACACACACAACCTCCAGCAAACGTGCTTTATCAGTTATCCAGATGAACTAATAAACACTGATCTGACATCTCACTACACCAACAGACAGCCTGTGCAACTTATGCATTATATATATAACTGTTATATTAGCTGATATATGAAGAAACGCTGCCGAGGAAATTGCCACTGTGGGGGTGGCATGGTAAAAATAGACAAAATAAAATAAATCAAATCAAAAAGATATTTAATTATATAAATTATATTAATAATAAAATAATATAAAGAACAACTGCATTATTATTATTATAATTAATCAATCAAAATAAAATAATAACAATTACATAATTATA